>NC_056435.1:62371077-62656077 GCF_018296145.1 Oncorhynchus tshawytscha
GTCAATCTTACGGTGAGTGAAAGGCCCCTCAGGGATATAAAAGGCACCGACTGTCACGGCAACCATGGTGGCAATCTTAAAAAACCAAAACCTGCATGGGGGAAGGAAGTCATTCGTCAACCGAATCCCTTTTGATAATGTTTTGATAGACTTCATGAATCATTATAAAAAGTATGGAAAATAACTATGAAATAAAAAAAATAATAGTATGATCTTTCAATAATGCCACTCTTGATGTGGTGTACAGATAAAATACAAAATAATATAGATTGACAGTATCAGCATTTTTCAAAACGTACATATTACATGGTTATTTTGTTGCATGGGTATACCTAGTAAATATACATGAATAGGCTTATGATGTACATGTCTGAAAACCTGTTATTGCTTTGCCATTATGCGGTATTGTGTGTAGATTGATGAGGGGGAAATGTTTTTAAAAAAATCAATTTTAGAATAAGGCTGTAACTAGGGATGCAACAATGTTATTTTTGGCCGATACCGATATCCAATATTTTCCTTGCCGAAAAAACAGTACCGTTACCGATAACCGATATTTACAATTTTAGCGGCCTTTTAAGCATTCTTAAGGCACTGCATCTCAGTGCAAGAGGCGTCACAACAGTCCCTGGTTCGAATCCAGGCTGAATCACATCCGGTCGTGATTGGGAGTCCCATAGGCCAGTGCACAATTGGCCCAGCATCGGCCGGGTTTGGCCGGGGTAGGCCGTCATTGTAAATAAGAAATTGTTCTTAACTGACTTGCCGAGTTAAATAAAGGTTACACACACACACCACACTGACCCAAAATGTATTTTGTTGGCATTTACGTATGTCCCCATTACCAGTAAATGATCATCAAAACCTATTTCTTTCACTTACTTGCTGTGCTGTTTTGTTGTTCATTTGTTC
The DNA here is from genome assembly GCF_018296145.1 of Oncorhynchus tshawytscha. NCBI lineage: Eukaryota > Metazoa > Chordata > Actinopteri > Salmoniformes > Salmonidae > Oncorhynchus > Oncorhynchus tshawytscha. The sequence continues at coordinate 62,371,990 of NC_056435.1, forward strand.
AGTCGTTTCTTTCTCAAACAGGATTTCATCATACATGTCAAGCAGTGAAGTTTCAGCTGTCAGTGCGCACCGAGGAAGAGAGGCCACGGACAATCACTGTGTCCATTTCCATCTTGTCCAGCCATGTCTGTAACATTTCACGTAAACCCTGTTTCTTGTCTGCATCGAAGTAGCGGTCCTTGTACCTGGCATCGAGCATGGTGGTGACACAGTAAAGAGGCTCAGAGGTAATGCCACCGAATCGCTTGTTCAAAGCCTTGAGTACTTATGTAAGTTTCAACCAGACGGTCTGTGTCGGCAGTTTTGTTGAGCAGGCGTTTCAATGCCATGACAGAGGGTATCACATCTGCTGCAGACGCAGTTGATTAGCTTATTTCTCGAGATAGTTGTTCGAATGGAGCTAGGATTGTTCATGTTTCCTTCCAAGTTTCAAACATGTTCTCAAATGCCATTGAAATGGCAGCAGTGGTATGAGAAAGAGCACATTCTTGAGCATGCAATATGGCTTTCCTCAGTATGAAATCCTCGTCGACCCACTGTGCAGTCAGACTCAGCATACTCATGTGGCTGACATCGCTGGTCCAAATGTCAGTCAGGAAGCTAATAGCAGTGACGCCCATAGCAAGTAGCTCATGGATGTGAATGTCAACAATACTGTGTAACTCCGGTAGGGCAACATCTGAAAAATAGTGTGTACCGGTGCTCGACCAGTCGGTGAAAGCCAACATCATCCACGACAGAGGACGGTTGATTGTCAGAGGGCAATGAATTCTATTATCTTGGCGTTAATGGGTTTGGCCTTTGAGTTGTCTCGCTGAAATGTTCTTACTTTTTCAAGTGACTGCCCGACTTGAACTTGTTTAGTTGTTGGAAGTGTGCGCTTAGTATTTTTCTGCTTTTGTTCTGTGTAGCGCTGTATTTTTCGTGGCGTCATTACATCATCTACCTACGTTATAAAGGTATTCACGTCATCTACCTACGTTATATAGGTTTACACGTCATCTACCTACGTTATAAAGGTATACACATCATCTACCTATGGTATATAGGTATACACATCATCTACCTATGGTATATTGGTATACACGTCATCTACCTATGGTATATAGGTATACACGTCATCTACCTTTGGTATATAGGTATACACGTCATCTACCTACGTTTATATAGGTATACACATCATCTACCTATGTTTATATAGGTATACACGTCATCTACCTACGTTTATATAGGTATACACATCATCTACCTATGTTTATATAAGTATACACGTCATCTACCTATGTTATAAAGGTATACACGTCATCTACCTATGGTATATAGGTATATACGTCATCTACCTATGGTATATAGGTATTCACGTCATCTACCTATGGTATATAGGTATACACGTCATCTACCTACGTTTATATAGGTATACACGTCATCTACCTATGTTTATATAGGTATACACGTTATCTACCTACGTTATAAAGGTATACACATCATCTACCTATGGTATATAGGTATACACATCATCTACCTATGGTATATAGGTATACACATCATCTACCTATGTTTATATAGGTATACACGTCATCTACCTATGGTATATAGGTATACACGTCATCTACCTATGTTTATATAGGTATACACATCATCTACCTATGTTTATATAGGTATACACGTCATCTACCTATGTTATAAAGGTATACACGTCATCTACCTATGGTATATAGGTATACACATCATCTACCTATGTTTATATAGGTATACACGTCATCTACCTATGTTATAAAGGTATACACATCATCTACCTATGTTTATATAGGTATACACATCATCTACCTATGTTTATATAGGTATACACGTCATCTACCTATGTTTATATAGGTATACACGTCATCTACCTATGTTATAAAGGTATACACGTCATCTACCTATGGTATATAGGTATACACATCATCTACCTATGTTTATATAGGTATACACATCATCTACCTATGTTTATATAGGTATACACGTCATCTACCTATGTTTATATAGGTATACACGTCATCTACCTATGTTATAAAGGTATACACGTCATCTACCTATGGTATATAGGTATACACATCATCTACCTATGTTTATATAGGTATACACGTCATCTACCTATGGTATATAGGTATACACATCATCTACCTACATTTATATAGGTATACACGTCATCTACCTATGTTTATATAGGTATACACGTCATCTACCTATGTTATAAAGGTATACACGTCATCTACCTATGGTATATAGGTATATACGTCATCTACCTATGGTATATAGGTATACACGTCATCTACCTATGTTTATATAGGTATACACGTCATCTACCTATGGTATATAGGTATACACGTCATCTACCTATGGTATATAGGTATACACGTCATCTACCTATGGTATATAGGTATACACGTCATCTACCTATGGTATATAGGTATACACATCATCTACCTATGGTATATAGGTATACACATCATCTACCTATGGTATATAGGTATACACATCATCTACCTATGGTATATAGGTATACACGTCATCTACCTATGGTATATAGGTATACACATCATCTACCTATGGTATATAGGTATACACGTCATCTACCTATGTTTATATAGGTATACACGTCATCTACCTATGGTATATAGGTATACATGTCATCTACCTATGGTATATAGGTATACACATCATCTACCTATGGTATATAGGTATACACGTCATCTACCTATGTTTATATAGGTATACACGTCATCTACCTATGGTATATAGGTATACACGTCATCTACCTATGGTATATAGGTATTCACGTCAGCTTTGACATCGGTTTTGCATATCGGCGTTAAACTAGACTTCGGGCTGATGCAGATGTTGGCGTTTTTTGCCAATTTCGTCAATTCCGATATGCTCACCAATATATTGTGCATCCCTAGCTGTACCTAACATAACAAAATGTGAAAAAAGGGAAGGGGTCAGAACACTTTCCAAATGCACTGTATATGAATAGGCTTATGATGTATTGCTGTTACAATTTTTTTTAGTGCAGTTAATCTCCTCTGTTTCAGAGAGGCACGGTGGCCTAAAGCACGTTAGCTCAGTGACCTGTTGTGTAAGAGATTATTTTATAAATATTGCCAATGGTTGTTGTAACAGTGCCTGTAGCAGTGTGATAGTCATACTGTATGACAGAAAATAGTCAACAAACAAGGGTGTCTTACCAGTACCTCATTATGACATTAGTTACAAGCAGTGTACATTTTCAGTTAATAATAACAATAAAGGCTATTCACCTTAATACTGACTTTTAAGTCAAAGTTGGCGTAGTAATAAATATGATTACATCTAGGCCTTTACTTTTTTATTTTTTCATGTATTTTTTTTAGGGGGTGCATCATGTGATGGGTGGTTACCCGTTGTGGATGGCAGAGCGTGGGTCTCGGCTGTTCTTGACGTTGATCATAATCAGAGCGAACACCAGGAAACACATGCTCATGCCGAAGCACACCCGGTACACGGCTTTATAGCCCACAAAGATCTCACAGTTCATGTTGGCATGGATTCCTGGGATAGAAGAGCCTGCTCCGTCTTCACAGAACCCAGGAATCTACAGGCACAGATAGACATTCTCACAAACCATTCAGGCCAGTCTAATCTACTGTACAGAGTAGACAGCATTATTATAGTCTAGCTGTGCGATTCTGTATTCAATAACCTAACATTTTCACTTTGGTCAACAAGAAGTTGGCTACTATCATGAGAGACTGTACCACAAAAGTCAACTTTTCACATACAGTATTATAACCATTCATACAACAGTGCTCATTTAGTTAAGTCTTAATTATATTATAGTCAAAATGACTAAGACTTAGTCACATTTGTCATTTGAATAATGATTTAGTGTAGTTATTGTCAAAATGACGAAAACAGTGGGACATTGTTTATCAACTAAATGCCCTTTCATTTTAGTTCCATCATATTTGTATTGCCTCAACCTATAGTGAACATAAATAACTGGCTTCCATGAGCAGAAACATACACAGCCTTGTCTTACCAATATATTTTTCTGCATAACATCCTATTCTCTTCCCAATGCAGAAATATGACAAACATATGCAATAATAATAATAATAATAAATGACAGAATAATTATCTGGCCATGTAAGTTCCTAATTCAGCCTACATAGATATTACACATTACATACAAAACAGACGAGAGAGAGAAGCACAATCACCAGATGGTGCTGCAAAGTATTGGCAAAGTACAGTAGTATTTTGCATTTCCTTCACTGGGTCGCATCATTGCCATTGTTATCAACGTTCCAGATGCTGCAGCCACATTGTTGTCCAAAAGAACGGGGGCTTATGGATGTAAAATGCAGGCCGATGTGGCTCAACATAAATTATTTATTTCTTTGATTAGCTATAGTTTATTTCTGGATTTATTTAGTCAGTTATTGTCATGGCAACTGCCACGGAAAAATATGTGTTTGACGAATATTTTTGCCATTATTTTTGTTGACTAAATTAACATGGTCATAAAGTCATTCAATGTTCCCAGGTAACTGCAAAAATAAAGGAAACATGTGTAAATGAGGGAGACAAAGTAAATTGAAAGCATGTGCTTCCACACAGGTGTGGTTCCTGAGTTAATTAAGAAATTAAAACATCCCATCATGCTTAGGGTCATGTATAAAAAATGCTGGGCAGCCCATTATTTTGGCTACCATGACTAGAAGAAGAGATCTCAGTGACTTTGAAAGAGGGAGCATAGAGGGTGTAAAAGGGTTTGTGTGTCTCAGTCACCAGATCTCAACCTAATTGAACAGTTATGGGAGATTCTGGAGCGGCGCCTGAGACAGCGTTTTCCACCACCATCAACAAAATACCAAATTATGTAATTTCTTGTGGAAGAATGGTGTCGCATCCCTCCAACAGAGTTCCCGGACACTTGTAGAATCTATGCCAAGGCGTACTGAAGCTGTTCTGGCAGCTCTGGTGGCTCAACGCCCTTAAAACACTATGTTGGTGTTCCCATTATTTTGTCAGTTACCTGTATATGTCATATTTTAATTTAGAATGACAGTATACACAGAGTTGCAATGTTAATGCAGCCTCAATATGCAGTAAGTTGTATCTCTGTAGGCCCCTACTGTTCTATACTTTGTGTGACTTAACTCTTCCCACCGATAGCCTCCCCAGGTATTCAAGCATTACTAAAGCAACCATTTACCATGTACACAAACATCTACTATGACACATCATGGCTCATCATCTCCTGCACACACACACATTGGGTGTTTCTCAATATGCATACTAGCGCACTCCGAGCACGCAATCTGGAGCACGGGAGTGTCGGAGCATGAGTCCAAATCAAAGTACGCAAAACGGAGCACGGAGGGAACTTCTCGGATGCGTACTCTGCTGAACACATTTCGAAGCATGCATTGTTGTATTCGGTGCATGTGACAAATCAAATTTGATTTGAACGAACAGTAATATGACGCAACCAATAACAAAAAAACAACACAACACTTGCTGACATTAATGGCGGCCATTACATGAGCTGAAGTGAGAGAAAATAAACTGATTTTCGGAATGAAATGTTGCCCAATCAAATCTAATGTTACCTGACTACAATATTGTATCTTGAAAACATTAATAAATACATGCTGTGTTCATTTTGGCATGTTTACCTGTTTACAATACCCACTGTAGTGTGCGTAGATTGCAAGCCCATAGTAAGTCAATAGGGCCAACTGGCTAACTACAACTAAATATTGTTATCTTGTTTTGTCTCTATTGTCATTGTCCTGCCTAGAAGATGGTTCAGTGAATGGGGAGGTGTAGCGTGTGTGAGGTAATACCTTAGGGGGAGTGTGAGTGCTTCTCAAATGTTATGTATTATGCGTTCTGGAGAGTTTTTATTTATTTCACCTTTATTTAACCAGGTAAGCTAGTTGAGAACAAGTTCTCATTTATGCGACCTTTATACAACCTCATTCATGCGACCTGGCCAAGATAAAGCAAAGCAGTGTGACAGAAACAACACAGAGTTACACATGGAGTAAATAAGCGTACAGTCAATAACACAATAGAAAAAAAGAAAGTCTATATACAGTGTGTGCAAATGGCGTGAGGAGGTAGGCCATAGTAGCGAAGTAATTATAATTTAGCAGATTAACACTGGAATGATTGATGAGCAGATGATGATGTGCAAGTAGTGATACTGGTGTGCAAAAGAGCAGAAAGGTAAATAAAAACAATATGGGGATGAGGTAGGTAGTTGGATGGGCTATTTACCGATGAACTATGTACAGCTGCAGCGATCAGTTAGCTGCTCAGATAGCTGATGTTTAAAGTTAGTGAGGGAAATGTAAGTCTCCAGGTTCAGAGATTTTTGCAATTTGTTCCAGTCACTTGCAGCAGAGAACTGGAAGGAAAGGCGGCCAAAGGAGGTGCTAGCTATGGGGACGACCAGTGAGATATACCTTCTAGAGCGCGTGCTATGGGTGGGTGTTGTTATCGTAACCACTGAGCTGAGGTAAGGTGGAGCTTTACCTAGCATAGACTTATAGATGACCTGGAGCCAGTGAGTCTGGCGACGAATATGTAGCGAGGGCCAGCCGACTAGAGCATACAGGTCGCAGTGGTGGGTGGTACAAGGGGCATTGGTGACAAAACGGATGGCACTGTGATAGACTGCATCCAGTTTGCTGAGTAGAGAATTGAAACTATTTTGTAGATGACATCGCCGAAGTCGAGGATCGGTGGGATAGTCAGTTTTACTAGGGAAAGTTTGGCGGCGTGACTGAAGGGGGATTTGTTGCGAAATAGAAAGCCGATTCTAGATTTGATTTTGGATTGGAGATGTTTGATATGAGTCTGGAAGGAGAGTTTACAGTCTCGCCAAACACCTAGGTATTTGTAGTTATCCACATATTCTAGGTCAGAACCGTCCAGAGTTATGATGCTGGTCGGGCGGGCGGGTGCGGGCAGCGAACGGTTGAAAAGCATGCATTTGGTTTTACTAGCGTTTAAGAGCAGTTGGAGGCCACGGAAGGAGTGTTGTATGGCATTGAAGCTCGTTTGGAGGTTAGTTAACACAGTGTCCAAAGAAGGGCCAGATGTATACAGAATGGTGTTGTCTGCGTAGTTGTGGATCAGGGCATCAAGCTAACTCCCCCCCTTTGGCAGTTCTATCTTGACGGAAAATGTTGTAGTTGGGTATAGAAATCTCATAATTTTTGGTGGCCTTCCTAAGCCAGGATTCAAACACGGCAAGGACATCAGGGTTGGCGGAGTGTGCTAAAGCAGTGAGTAAAACAAACTTAGGGAGGAGGCTTCTGATGTAAACATGCATTTTTTCGATGACAGAAGTACGGTAGTATGTATATTGAAAAAACGCATTGATTGGCACGCCTCGTACCTTTTTTAGCTGCTCGTCCACTCCCGGTGACAGCATGATGCAGGCTATAATGGTCCCTAGCAACAGGATGAAGGCGTAGATGACTCGCGTCACCGTGGAATTCTTGCTCTGGGGACAGCACCTGCACAGCAAGCATGTCGCACTGCTACACAGACACGGCACCTAGAGGGAAAGAGATAGGGAAAAACCATTGCCAAACGTCCCCCTACACCAAAGTGATCACGACACGCATGTTAAAATATGAAATCAAACTGAACCAATTATATTAATTTGGGGACAGGTCGAAAAGCATGAAATATTTATGGCAATTTAACTAGTTAGCTTGCACTTGCTAGCTAATTTGTCCTATTTAGCTAGCTTGCTATTGCTAGCTAATTTGTCCTGGGATATAAACATTAGGTTGCTATTTTACCTGAAATGCAGGTAGGACATGCAGCGCATCTGCGTCAGAAATAGGAATTACTTCTATTTTAGCCCTTGGCAACGCAGACGCTCTCCAGCAATGTGGGTGCAATAGTTGAATAACATAGATTCCTAAATTTATTTTTGCAAAGCCCTCGGTGTAGTCAGGGTATTAGAAAAATACTTGTCTCCATTGACAGTCCATGTTAATTCATGGCAGTATTTTACAGTACAAGGAAAACGTTAGGTAACTTGGTGAGAGGCATCACGAGGCTTAATTCTGGCACTTATCACCCCCCATACCGGTCATCCTACTGCCTCTGATCTGGCGGACTCACTAAACAAAAATGATTTGTTTGTGAATTATGTCTTGAGTGTGCCGTCTGGTTTGCTTAATAAAGAATTTGAAATGATTTATACTATTACTTTTGAGACTTAAATATATTTAAAACCAAATCATTTTTTACTTTTACTCAAGTAACGTTAGTATTTTACTGGGCGACGTTCAATTTTTTCTGTTAGGGTATATTGACTTTTATTCAAGTATGCTAATTGGGTACTTTTTCCACCACTGATCCTGACAACCTTGTATGAGCTCACCTCAGCTGCACTTGCCTGGGATACTCAGCCATTCTTTCATACATGTCAACCTGGTTCTTGTTCACAAATATGGTCGTGATGATATACGAGAAGCACCTTACCCAGCTTGCGACAGAAAAGGCCCCAAAGACAGCTCCCATAATGTTCTGGTTTCGGCACAAGATTGCACTCAACCTCTTTAGTGGTTTTCTTCCTGGAACGGTACACGTTACTTTTCTGTCCTGGACTCTCAGTGTAGCTACAATTTGAGTACCAACTTTTGAAAATACTAAATATTTTAACTAAATGATTTTGTTGTAGTGCTGTACAAGCGATTGCTAGACTAAGTCCTCAACTGTAGGCAATCTTCTGTGATTTCCTTCCGTTGAACGTTGTTTCCCAATGCGTCACACAGGATGATGTCACTACTTTCAGATAAGTACAGTCTATACAATGTTGCTGCTACGGTCCAATCGGTTTCATCTCTTAATGCTGTCATTGGTCTAAAATCAAATGTTTGAATTCCAACCTCAACATACAGTATAAGCTATAGTTTATTTAGTAAACTACACACACAAAAATCTGTCATCATTTTTTTTCTAAACATTATGAACATATTCCTTTGAGTAACAGTCGGATCTAATTTACATTTTTGATAAAAAATAAAACTTGGCATTCAACTTCCCATGAAAAAAATAAAAACAATATATACATATTATGTTGTCATCTTCAGGAAACAAGTTATATAGGTGAACACAGAATGTACCTTGGTAACACTTTATTTGAACTGTACATCATAACAGTGTCATATTATGGTCATAAACATGACATAACAAATGTCAAAAGATGTAAAGGCATCTTATGTCACTGACTGTCAAGTGACAAGGCAGTGTCATTTTTCATGTACTGTAAACAGTTAAAGGTGTAATGACATGTTGACATAGTTCATGTAACTTATTATGAAGCTGTCATGACGTACAGTGTTACTCAGTTATCGGTCATGACGTAAAATACTGTTCAGATATCCATTGGCATGGCATAACCTCCAAGAAATAAGGTAGCTATATCGATCCAGTACGAGTAGGTAGATGATGTTCAAGAGAAACTCTCGCACCCCCCTGTAGCAATATCCTGTATTGTACGTCCATAACACCCCATACCATAGCAGAATCAAGAGTGATGCCTCTGTAATATGGCTGGACAACTCAGTCTCCTGTCCAACAGCTCCCTGGTGTGACCACATTCACAACAACACCTTTGACCAGCCGAGGCCTCATTCTCCTTCAAAACCTAATAAAAGAGAGAAGTCATTAACAAAACAGATATTTCTCATCCAAGCAAAAAGACCACCTTTACAGAAAGAAAGGTATTTTTTTGGTAACCATTACAGTGGTCACTCAGAGTAATGCAGCTCATGGTCAGGTCAGGATTTGGAACAGAGGACCACTCACAGTGCTCACCTCCCTTGCCTCTCTGTCCTGCATCTCCATACTCTTCTTCTGTAATTTCACTGCCCACGGCGAGAGGCTGGAAGAAGACTGCTCAAACTTGACTCCCCCGTTGGCGCTCTTGGCACTGCCAACTCTGTTGGTCCCATTGCGGGTGGCGAGAGCAGCCGGGGCAGACCGGGACCCCCTAATGGACAGAGGGACGATGGAAGAGGAGTCTGAGGTGGAGGGGAGCGTTTGAAGCCTCGTAGCGCCCCTCTGGCTTAGCCTCTTGTTCATGACGAAGGCAAAGGTCCTCTGCTCCTCGTTCAGCTGACGCATGCAGGTAAGCTGCTGCTGCTCCAGCCTCTTCAGAGTCTGAGAAAGAGAGACAGCAAGGGAGGAAGTCACTAAATGGCCATGTTGGAATGGACACAAGTAGCAGTGTCATTTGATCTGTTGAGCAAGTGCATTAGATATTTGTTCTTTATCTTGTCAGTTCAGATTCAAACCTATGATCGTCTGTTCTCTATCCATGGAATTAGTCCACTGCACCACCAGGATGGAGCTAGAGTGCCATGTTTTTTTACAAAGCTGGTCATTTTAGTATTTTCAAACAGACCACATATCAAAGGAAACAAGAACTCATTAAGATCGGGTGTGGCCAATTAGTGGGCGCGACTAACACACCTGAATTAACTTAACAAAATACAGGATAGAGGGAGTTTTGTTGATGCTGAGAACAGAATGTATGTTCTTAAATAACATTCTTAGAATGTTCTCTGAACGTTAAAGTTTTCGTGTTTTTTTATAATGAAAAGTTTTCTTAACTTTCTCTGAACTATTTGGGAACATTCCCAATATCGAACCAGTTGGAGAACGTTCCTAGAATATGACCAAAATTGAAATGAAATGTAACCATGTTTGAACTTTTACGAAACATTCTGGTAGCCCTTTACACTCGTAACCGTGTACGGGTTGAACATGGCCAATTTGGGCACTGATAAACGCCTGAATTGGAGAGCAATTGCTGTACAGTAACATGCTATACATGACATTAGAACTCTGGCTCTGTGCTTCACAGCACTGTATGGGTTTTGACTGACAGCAGTTATGAACTTGAGCACCTCTCGCAACAAGAAGTTGCCCCCATTCCTCACGCTAATTGGGACACTTTTGTGTTGTCTGAGTGAAGGAAATGCTTATTGAAGAGGACTAGGGGCTGAGTCACTGGCTTACTGGGGCTCTTTCACTGACCGATCTTCCTGTCTGGGGTGCGTCCCCCCCCCCCCTTGGGTTGTGCCGTGCGGAGATCTTTGTGGGCTATATTCGGCCTTGTCTCAGGATGGTAAGTTGGTGGTTGAAGATATCCCTCTAGTGGTGTGGGGGCTGTGCTTTGGCAAAGTGGGTGGGGTTATATCCTTCCTGTTTGGCCCTGTCCGGGGGTGTCCTCGGATGGGGCCACAGTGTCTCCTGACCCCTCCTGTCTCAGCCTCCAGTATTTATGCTGCAGTAGTTAATGTGTCGGGGGGCTAGGGTCAGTTTGTTATATCTGGAGTACTTCTCCTGTCTCGGTGTCCTGTGTGAATTTAAGTGTGCTCTCTCTAATTCTCTCCTTCTCTCTTTCTTTCTCTCTCTCGGAGGACCTGAGGCCTATGACCATGCCTCAGGACTACCTGACACGATTACTCCTTGCTGTCCCCAGTCCACCTGGCCGTGCTGCTGCTCCAGTTTCAACTGTTCTGCCTTATTATTATTTATGAACATTTGAACATCTTGGCCATGTTCTGTTATAATCTCCACCCGGCACAGCCAGAAGAGGACTGGCCACCCCACATAGCCTGGTTCCTCTCTAGGTTTCTTCCTAGGGAGTTTTTCCTAGCCACCGTGCTTCAACACCTGCATTGCTTGCTGTTTGGGGTTTTAGGCTGGGTTTCTGTACAGCACTTTGAGATATCAGCTGATGTACAAAGGGCTATATAAATACATTTGATTTGATTTGACTATGTACAGTATTTTGAAAGATGAAACGCACTTCACATTTCCATATCATAAAACTCTTGCCATACGCAGTGTCAACGATTATGATCACTATGTTTGATGTACAGTTACAAGATGATATGGCATACCCTGGTTTGTTCTGAACAGTCGTGTTGGCAATAGAACAACCTATCAACTGATGCACACTTGACCCATATTGCGATTTATAATGGACATTTTTGGATTGTGTAAACAACAACAGTAATTGTGTGATTGCTGGGATGCAGGGTTGTGTTTGAGACAAAATAATGAAAAGTGTGCTTGCTCTAGTTCCTCAACAGCACAGCTGGGAGAGCTAAATGAATGAATGAAACTAAGATTGAACTCTTTGGCCTGAATGCCAAGCGTCACGTCTGGAGGAAACCTGGCACCATCCCTACGTTGAAGCGTGGTGGTGGCAGAATCATGCTTTGGGGATGTTTTTCAGCGGCAGGGACTGGGAGACTAGTCAGGATCGAGGGAAAGATGAACGGAGCAAAGTACAGAGAGATCCTTGATGAAAACCTGCTCCACTGCGTTCAGGACCTCAGACTGGACAACAACCCTAAGCACACAGCCAAGACAACAAAGGTGTGGCTTCGGGACAAGTCTCTGAATGTTCTTCAGTGCCCCAGCCAGAGCCTGGACTTGAACCCGATCGAACATCTCTGGAGAGACCTGACAATAGCTGTGCAGCAACGGTCCCCATCCAACCTGACAGAGCTTGAGAGGATCTGCAGAGAAGAATGGGAGAAAGTCCCCAAATACAGGTGTGCCAAGCTTGTAGCGTCATACCCAAGAAGACTCGAGGGTGTAATCGCTGTCAACAGTGCTTCAACAAAGTACTGAGTAAAGGGTCTGAATACTTATGTAAATGTGATATTTAAGTTGTTTATTTTTAATACATTTGCTCATTTATAAAAAATTTAAAAACAGTTCTTGCTTTATAAATCTACACATACCCCGTAATGACAAAGCAAAAACATTTTTTATTTTGCAAAAGTATTAAAAAAACTGGAAATATCACATTTACATAAGGACTGTAATGTAACAAAATGTGGAAAAAGTCAAGGGGTCTGAATATTTTCCGAATGCACTGCAGTTGAAGACTCTTATTTGAGTCATAAAAGTGCATTGAAATTACTTAGGAACTGTGCACACTTTGCAGAGGTTTGTGGCCACAGAAACATGAGTTAGTCCTCTCACTCAAACCCTTGCCTAGCCCACATTTTCCAGGAATATACTTATCAGGCTACTAAGTGTATCCAGAGTATTTTCAGATTTCACTATCAACAAATGCAGCAAAAAGTTAAGTAAATGTAAACTGCATATAAAATCAACAGTGTAATGTTTGGATTCTGTTTTGTGTCAGGTGAACTGTTGTGTCCTCACCTTTGGTCTAATAATTTCCCCATAATCTCCAAACTGTTCCCTTTCAATTGATAACATTGTTATCCAAACGCTTTTCATATTTCTTCTGTAAGAAACATTTCAATTTAGCCCTATCCATATTGGCTAATTCCCACGAGTGTAAAGGGTTAAGCTGAAAATGAATAAATCACCATCTAGTCTCACTGCCTAGACAATTATTTACAAAGTTAACAGAGCAGTAACTGGAATTATTAAAAGTCACGCGATGCTTCTAACTTTCAATGAAAAGTGAATATATGCTTACAGGAACATGAATAGGCTATTTTTTATTTTTTTTACTTGTAAAATATACAAGCCCAGTAAAAGATAGCCTACAATTGTATGCTATACGTTTATAAGATTAAACATAAGTCTAAATATGTGGGTTATATTCAAACAAGCGAATCGGAAGGAACATTTGAAAATACAAAATAACACAATAAAGAGCAGAACGTTACCTTCATAAGTTGCTTCTGTTCCTTTATGAAATTATTGTTCACAGTTTGAGAAGCGGTCATTAAATCTGAGGCACAGAGGGAATAAATTGGATCGCTTCTGTAAAGACATGCCAGCGAGAAGGATGGATTGGCATCCATTTCGTATCTAAGAACTATCAACGACAGGAATCAACTGTACTTTTCAACTTCAATTAGCCTATTCCCAGTTGATATGCGGGCTACAAGTGCATGCGACTGTAAGCGCAACAATACTTGAAGCATGCAGTCTGTTGGTTCCCGCATTCGATCGTAGGCTATTGCCCACACCAGCATATCATCAGCAACACTAAAGAAGTACTTCCGGGTCAAGGAACTGTTTCGGAACTGTTCAAAATAAAAGTCTCCCACGTAATAGTAGAAAAGTGCCTTTAACCTGTATTTATTCAGGATGTATAAAAATCATTAACAGTTATTTATTTTTGTTCATATTTTCGTGACGTTTACATTAAATGTGGGGTTTAGGTCAAATAAATGGCCCCAATGCAAATAACGTGCATTATTGTCTTATAGAGAAACATGTGTATTTGTGCTGATGTTAAAGTGGGGTGGGGAGTACTCAGTACGGTCTGTAGAATGGTGTCATTTCATGGGGCTCTGAATAATATATGTTACTGGGGTTTTACTCTGGGTGACTGGTCTCAGATTATCCCGTAGGCGAAGAAGCCAGATGTGGAGGTACTGGTCTGGGGTGGTTACACGTGGTCTGCGGTTATGAAGCTGGTTGGAAGTACTGCCAAATTCTCTAAAACAATGTTGGAGGAAGCTTATGGTAGAGAAATGAACTTACAATTCTCTGGCAACAACTCTGGTGGACATTCCTGCAATCAGCATGCCAATTGCAAACCCTCAAAACTTCTGTGGCATTGTGTTGTGTGACAAAATTGCACATTTTGGAGTGGCCTTCTATTGTCTCCAGCACAAGGTGCACCTGTGTAATGATCATGCTGTTTAACCAGCTTCTTGATATGTCACACCTGTCAGGTGGATGGATTATCTTGGCAAATGAGAAATGCTCACTAACAGGGATGTAACAGGGATGTAAACAAGCTCATCAAACATGGGACAAACACTTTATATGTTAATTACAGTGGTGTAAAGGACATAGTTTAACGTTTTGTTCAGGAAGTTCTACCCACAAATTTCTTGGCAAATTATCGACGATACATTCAGAGTCTATGTTAAAATCTTTCCAGTAAGTGTGATGCCCAGGCAGTGTATGGCCAGACTACAAAACAACTGATAGTAGAACTGAGGGACATTTCTACAGACAGCATGGACCAATACCTTGTTGGTTTCAATCAAAATCAACAGAACAGAGCATGTGATATATCTAATAATTCAAAGGGCTCTCAACATTCAAGTTGTTATGTAACCTATGCCCCACAGCCTGCTTGTAAAAATGGACATGGCTAGGATCAAATGACCTAGAAGCTTTATTCTACCTTGCATATTTAGCAAACATACATATACTATTTCCAGTATAGTCACATTTTCAGACGAATACCCATTTGAGAAATTGCATTCAAGTCATGGCCAGCTTTGGCACGTAAACTGCACTGAGACATCAACATTGTCAGTGGGCTATAGTTTAGAATTACTCAACAAATTGCTGTACAAAGACACATTTTGTCTAGTTGCATATGACAGGATAAGTAGTGTAGAGGTCCTCCACTTCAAGTCAAATCACATTTCATTGGTCACATACATGAAAGAAGTCATTTACTTATGCACTGTCAAACTGAAGGACTGCGATTCCTCTCAACATAAAGACATTTCTAAGCCAACTCAGAGGAAACTGTTTGTAGTAACCACTGAGGATCTTGATAAAATAAGCAATGGCAATTGGTTCAGTGATAAGATAATTGATTTCGTGTCATACGATTAGCATTTTACCACAGACTTTTAAGACTTCTGAAAACCGGAAGTCTGAATGTGCTAGTGTTGCTGCGTGATGCTACTCCTATACACCTACGTAGGATACCCAACCCCCGACCACTAGAAACTTTATTTTCTAAAAATAAAAATAAAATGAACTTCTATGAACGCACCTTTGCACCATAGCCTACTTTTTGGTTGTATATGTTTTTTCAGTGTCGCACAGGAAAATAAATAGGCCCATAAAAAGTATGACTATTTTTCCCCAATGGAAATTCAGTAGAAACTTGATTTCAAAGTGTTACAATTGCTCCATCTTGAGGGGATATAATAGAATGTTATTCAAGATTATAAAAAATATATATTGGGTTTATAATTCAGGTTTTTTCTACGAACAAACAGTTTGTGATTCATTTGATTACAATTACTGCCCAGGAGCAGTTGTTGTTGGGGGTTACTTGCGCCATGTTTGTCTTTCTAAATGTTTATGGAATTTCAATTTTAAAAAATTAAAAAAGGCTAATTCTAAAGCAATGACTTCTATAAAAAGTAAAATCTGAAAAAGCTTTAATTTAACAAAATCCATAACTTAAGTCAATTATAACAAATTTCTGATTTTCCACAAAAACGTTGAGAAGGGCCGAAGGACGTGTGTGGATTTTACATCCCTGCAGATGTTGTAATTGTCAAAGTATCTAGAACGATAGACTGTGTCCACAGTGGCAAGGTTGGTCTTTGCTCTGTAGGTTTTTGCCTTCTCTGTGAATAACACATGCGTCGAATACAACCTTACCGTGAAATGCTTACTTACAAGCCCTTAACCAACAGTGCAGTTCAAGAAATATTTACTAAATAAAATAAAGTAAAATTAAAAAGTAACAAAGTAGAATTACAATAACGAGGCTATATACAGGGGGCCTAGTACCTAGTAAATGTGCGGGGGTACAGGTTAGTCAAGGTAATTTGTATATGTAGGTAAGGCTAAAGTGACTATGCATAGAGGATAAACAGTGAGTAGCAGCAGTGTAGGGGGGTCAATATAAATAGTCCAGGTGGCCATTTGATTAATTGTTCAGCAGTCTTATAGCTTGAGGGTAGAAGCTGTTAAGGAGCCTTTTGGACCTAGACTTGGCGCTCCAGTACCGCTTGCCGTGCAGTAGCAGATAGAACCTTCTATGACTTAGGTGACTGGAGTCTTTGACAATTCTTTGGGCCTTCCTCTGACACCGCCTGGTATATAGGTCCTGGATGGCAGGAAGCTTGGCCCCAGTGATGTACTGGGCCGTACCCACTACACTCTGTAGTGCCTTACGGTCAGATACCGAGCAGTTGCCATATCAGGCAGTGATGCTCTCAATGGTGCAGCTGTAGAACTGGTAACTGCTGAAATAAAGGAAACACCAATGTAAAGTATCTTAATAGGGCATCGAGCCACCACGAGCCACCTTGGCAAAGATTTTACAGAGAGAGAGAGATAGAGAGAGAGAGAGAGAGAGAGAGAGAGAGAGAGAGAGAGGGGAAATTGGGTCCCCTCTTGTCTCAGCCTCCAGTATTTATGCTGCAATAGTTTGTGTCGGGGGCTAGGGTCAGTCTGTTATATCTGGAGTATTTCTCCTGTCTTATCCAGTGTCCTGTGTGAATTTAAGTATGCTCTCTCTAATTCTCTCTCTCTCTCTCTCTTTTTTCTCTCTCTCTCAGAGGACCTGAGCCCCAGGACCATGCCTCAGGACTACCTGGCCTGATGACTCCTTGCTGTCCCCAGTCCACCTGGCCGTGCTGCTGCTCCAGTTTCAACTGTTCTGCCTGCGGCTATGGAACCCTGACCTGTTCACCGGACGTGCTACCATGTCCCAGACCTGCTGTTTTCAACTCTCTAGTGACAGCAGGAGCGGTAGAGATACTCTGAATGATCGGCTATGAAAAGCCAACTGACATTTACTCCTGAGTTGCTGATCTGTTGCACCCTCGACAACCACTGTGATTATTATTATTTGACCCTGCTGGTCAAATAATAATAATGACAGTGGTAGAGGGTGCAACAGGTCAGCACCTCAGGAGTAAATGTCAGTTCTGTTATAATCTGGCCACCCCTCATAGCCTGGTTCCTCTTTAGGTTTCTTCCTAGGTTCCAGCCTTTCTAGGGAGATTTCTACACCGTGCTTCTACACCTGCATTGCTTGCTGTTTGGGGTTTTAGGCTGGGTTTCTATACAGCACTTTGTGACATCAGCTGATGTAAGAAGGGCTTTCTAAATGAATTTGATTGATGATTGATTGGGTAGCAGGAACGTGGAATTAGAACTATTTTTTATTCCTGTCCAGTAACTATTTATATTATAGTCCACCATCTGTGACATCAGAAGGCAGACTTTATAAATGAATGGACAGAGGCAGGCAGTTTGCTAACACACCACCATAAATGGCATTGCAGCTTTCCTGAGATAGAGAGAGAGAAGAAACTGGCTAACCCCTGATGATGGACCGACGAGACGCTATGCTCGTTAGTTCCTTGTTGTTATGTATCGTCACTCAGTTGAAGCCTGACAAACTCAGGAATTTCCTCACGAATTCAAGTTATCAATCATCTTAAAATTGTTTATCTTGTTCTTGGAAGAAAATGGACAGTTGATGGAAAGTTCAGCCTGATCGCCAGCTTTAGGCTGGAGAGAATAGTAT
Organism: Oncorhynchus tshawytscha; assembly: GCF_018296145.1. Classification (NCBI taxonomy): domain Eukaryota; kingdom Metazoa; phylum Chordata; class Actinopteri; order Salmoniformes; family Salmonidae; genus Oncorhynchus; species Oncorhynchus tshawytscha. The sequence continues at coordinate 62,390,309 of NC_056435.1, forward strand.
AAGGTGGTTCACAAACTGATACTAAACGTTCTAAAACTAGAGCAGTGTGGTAGAGCTGAAAGTACACGACTGGATGTTCGCGGTCACAGGGATGCTGGGGGTTGAGGTGGTCTATGGTGAGACGTTGGGGAGTTGTGTATTGCATAACATATCTTTGACTGCAGGAGGCAAGAGATTGAAGACCTCTAGGCTATATTGCACAGAATTAGCAGAACTCCTTGGGGTTATGTATTTTGTCTACACAGCAACAGTCTATAGGAAATTACAACAGCACAAAGGTGGAAGTGATGCTGTAAATGACCAGCTTATGTTTCATGTGGGTAATATGTGTGCAATACATCCTGTGTGACGATCATGGTGTAATTTACTGACGGGGCTCGGTGGAACCTACCACAAATATTTTTGTGTTGTTTCCCATGAGAATTAGCACATCTAGTTCAGAATCCTGGATTAAATGATTTGCAATCGAAATACACCACCCCAAAACTTTGACCATCATTGTTTTACTGTATTAGTAGGGTTGCAAGCATTCCCAAAACTTCCCAGAAATTCTCAGTTTTTAAAGAAATCCTGGGTTAAAAATTCCGGCAGGAGGATTCCTTTGTGGCTAATTCCCTGCTGACTCCAGAAAGCCTCGAACCGGAAGTTACATTACAACCCTGTAAGTGTTACGCCTGCACCCGCTCTCCCTGGCTCTTGAGGGTGCCAGGCTGCCCTTCATTACGCACACCTGTCACCATCATTAGCTCTCACTGGACTCACCTGGACTCCTTCACTTTGTTGATTGCCTTCCCTATTTCTGTCTGCTCCGTTATGTGTTCATGTCCAGATGGTGTCCTGCCCTGTTCCTTGTCCGTTGCTAATGAAATGTTCACTCCCTGTACCTGCTTCTCGTCTACCAGCGTTGATCCTTACAGAATGCTGACACCACTAAAAGAAGCATCAGGGAGTTTTTGTTTTTGTTTTGGTTGGTGAAGTCGGATCCGAGTGCCATTGCCGAGGGAACCGGGGGTGCCTCAGCTAGCTCGCCAGGCTTCCATTCTTTAGCTGACTCGAGAGGCGCTCACCCCACGTCATACTTCAGCCGGCCCATCAGGCTCCCACGCCTCAACCGGTTCGTCGAGAACCCATGCCTCAGCAGGATCGTCAGGCTCCCATGCCTCAGCTGGCTCTCCAGGCTCCCATGCCTCAGCTGGCTCTCCAGGCTCCCATGCCTCAGCTGGCTCTCCAGGCTCCCATGCCTCAGCTGGCTCTCCAGGCTCCCACGCATTAATGTCATTATATGTTCATGTCCAGATGCTGTCCTGTCCTGTTCCATGTCCGTTGCTAATTCAATGTTCACTCCCTGTACTGGCTTCTCATCTACCAGCATCCAGCCGTGCAACAAGTTAATCAAACAAATATACACAAAAGTACAATAAGATCTACAGTACAGTCGCACACACAAAAGCTTTACAGCGTACAGTCATCAAAAGGCAGCTGGATAAAACCTTTCTTCCACACACGCACTGCAGTTCATCCTCCTACTGTAAACCCCTCTGTGTTAGGTGTGGTGCCAGCTGTGCAGGGGTTCCATGCCACAACTGCCCCTGGCACGTGCCACGCTGCCCTCCAGAGGTGCCCACGGTGCTGGACAAGCGGAGCTACTGCTAGGTGTGTGCCAGGCCTGGAGGTTGAAGGCTGAACAGAGGTTTGTGTGTGACAGTCAAATGTCTTCCATTATGTGAACATGATAATGATAATAAGAGCTAGATTGGAGAGAGATGTAAGACTGTATACCATTTTTTCATGCACAGCAAGTCTTTGACTGAGACCAATGTTGATTACCCAATTCCATAAATAACAGGAACATAGCCTAACTACTTCCAAATTCTCTTGTATTGTGAACAGCAGCCAAGGGTAATAATCCCACAATCTCCTGACGGACACAACAAGCATTATCAGCATTGATGTTAATAGAGGGCAGTAATACAGTATCTTCTCCCTAGACCACATACACTATCCATTTGCCTCACGTACTAAACTGATCAAAGTTCACTCTTCCCCTCCCCGTCTCACGACCTGTCTACTCCTCTCTCTGTGCCCAGGCTGGAACTCGCTGGGCTGTGAAGTGTACGGAATGCGCTTCGAGGAGGGCCAGACATTCCAGCAGTTGTGTGCACAGCTGTGCCACTGCCTGGTTGGTGGGGTGACCTGCGTGTCACTGTGCAGTAATGACCTCCAGGTGCCTGCCACAGCCAACTGCCCCAACCCCCAGCTAGTGCACCAGCCAGGGAGGTGCTGCAGGGAATGGGTCTGTGACAGCCTAGGCAACAACATTTACCCAGACACCATAGCAGTAGGACAGTACTCAATAGGCGAAAGGCAAATAAGACTTCAACTTTTTCCTATTTGAATAATTGGGTGACACACGCTTAATTAGAATATTTCCAAATGCACGACCAAGATGCAGGGCTCATTTGCTCATCAAAATCATGACATTCTATGGTCCAACTTTAACTTGCAAAATGCAAGAACCTCTATGGTTCAGTCAAGGCATAACACCTGTGAGGTTAAGGTTAGCATAAGGCTGTAGGAAAGCTTGAAATACTGTAGAAAAACAGAAACAATGTTTTGAGAGCCTCATGGGAAGCAAACTGGCAATGTTTTATCACAACTTCCGCCGAAGTCGGCTCCTCTCCTTGTTCGGGTGGCGATCGGCGGTCGACGTCACCGGCTTTCTAGCCATGGCCGCTCCCTTTTCCATTTGTTTTGTCTTGTTCCCTGCACACCTGGTTTTCATTCCCTAATCACACTGCCTGTATTTATTCCTCTGTTCCCCTCCATGTCTTTGTGTGAAATTATTTTTGTTACATGTTCGTGTGTACGCGCCAGGCTGGGTTTTTCCCGTTATTCCGTGGCTTTTCACGAGGGATGTTAATTGTACAACATTTGCTCAATTTTTGTAAATGTTTCGCGCATAGCACTTTTACCTTTGGCTGGAGGTTTTGACCCAGTGGCGTCTGTTTTATTTGCCTCTGCCTTAATAAAGTGTGCTCCTGTTCACAACTCTCTGCTCTCCTGCACCTGACTTCTCCACCAGTAGCGCACACCGTGACATGTTTGGAGTCTAAGCCACAGTTCACGCCCTTTACCCACCCTGCCACAAAACCCTAGCAGGCAAATCTGCTACAATTTGCTAATACACATTCTACTGCACACTTGTTGGCAAATGCCACACCTCCCAACCAATGTTCCCTCTAATTTTGGGGGGCAAATTTCTGGTCTGCTGAGCGCAAACGAACATGTGAAAATGTGAAAATTCTGTGCAACTTCCAGTGCGATTTTACTGTGACTGAGGTTGTACCCGCTTTAAGTTACAGTTTTAACAGTGGCTAAGTAGGCTACTTTGGCTATTTGATTATAATGTAGGCCTACCAGAGTGGTCTACCATCAAAAACAATGTAGAAAATGCATCCCATAACATTTTAACATGGAAGTAGCTGTTCTATTATTCAGCCTACAGTAGCAGCCAATGTGTGGAGTTCAGACAAGAAGGTGACTGAAAATGTTTTTGTGTTATTTAATGCAAGAAACCACAAATAAAATGAATTATTATTCCCATACCAGTATTACAGAGAATCAGACAAATTAGGCTACCCTCTACCTATTGGCTACTTAGCTTACATATACTTGACTCAAAGTACAACACTGACACTTTAAGGCAAAAAAAAGCTCTTTACCTGACTTTCTTTTCAAAGATGTGTCACGCCCTGGTCTTAGTATATTGTGTTTATATATTTATTTGGTCAGGCCAGGGTGTGACATGGGTTTATTTTGTGTTGTGTTTTTGTATTGGGGTTTTAGTAGGTATTGGGATTGTGGCTGAGTAGGGGTGTCTAGCATAGTCTATGGCTGCCTGAGGCGGTTCTCAATCAGAGTCAGGTGATTATTGTTGTCTCTGATTGGGAACCATATTTAGGTAGCCTGGGTTTCACTGTGTGTTTGTGGGTGATTGTTCCTGTCTCAGTGTATTGTATTTCACCAGATAGGCTGTATAGGTTTTCACTTTCCGTTTCTTGTTTTGTATTGATCGTGTTTTGTCTTCATTAAACATGTATCGAACTAACCTCGCTGCATTTTGGTCCGACTCTCCTTCAACGGAAGAAAGCCGTAACAAGATGTCTAGAAATGTACACGTTTTGTGCTCTTGTAAGATGCAATCACTCCCCGATTGCACTGAATATAAGATCAGCGTCAAGATCAGCGTCAACTCACCATCAGTACGACCAAGAATATGTTTTTCGCGACGCGGATCCTGTGTTCTGCCTTACAAACAGGACAACGGAACAGATCCCATGCAGCGACCCAAAAAAACGACTCCGAAAAAGAGAGAAACGAGGCGGTCTTCTGGTCAGACTCCGGAGACGGGCACACCGTGCACCACTCCCTAGCATTCTTCTTGCCAGTGTCCAGTCTCTTGACAACAAGGTTGATGAAATCCGAGCAAGGGTAGCATTCCAGAGGGACATCAGAGACTGTAACGTTCTTTGCTTCACGGAAACATGGCTCACTGGAGGGACGCTATCCGAGGCAGTGCAGCCAACGGGTTTCTCCACGCATCGCGCTGACAGAAACAAACATCTTTCTGGTAAGAAGAGGGGCGGGGGCGTATGCCTTATGACTAACGTGACATGGTGTGATGAAAGAAGCATACAGGAACTCAAATCCTTCTGTTCACCTGATTTAGAATTCCTCACAATCAAATGTAGACCGCATTATCTACCAAGAGAACTCTCTTCGATTATAATCATAGCCGTATATATCCCCCCCAAGCAGACACATCGATGGCTCTGAACAAACTTTATTTAACTCTTTGCAAACTGGAAACCATTTATCCGGAGGCTGCATTCATTGTAGCTGGGGATTTTAACAAGGCTAATCTGAAAACAAGACTCCCTAAATTTTATCAGCATATCGATTGCGCAACCAGGGGTGGAAAGACCTTGGATCATTGTTACTCTAACTTCCGCGACACATATAAGGCCCTGCCCCGCCCCCCTTTCGGAAAAGCTGACCACGACTCCATTTTGTTGATCCCTGCCTACAGACAGAAACTAAAACAAGAGGCTCCCACGCTGAGGTCTGTCCAACGCTGGTCCGACCAAGCTGACTCCACACTCCAAGACTGCTTCCATCACGTGGACTGGGAGATGTTTCGTATTGCGTCAGATAACAATATTGACGAATACGCTGATTCGGTGTGCGAGTTCATTAGAACGTGCGTTGAAGATGTCGTTCCCATAGCAACGATTAAAACATTCCCTAACCAGAAACCGTGGATTGATGGCAGCATTCGCGTGAAACTGAAAGCGCGAACCACTGCTTTTAATCAGGGCAAGGTGTCTGGTAACATGACCGAATACAAACAGTGCGGCTATTCCCTCCGCAAGGCTATCAAACAAGCTAAGCGTCAGTACAGAGACAAAGTAGAATCTCAATTCAACGGCTCAGACACAAGAGGCATGTGGCAGGGTCTACAGTCAATCACGGACTACAGGAAGAAATCCAGCCCATTCACGGACCAGGATGTCTTGCTCCCAGGCAGACTAAATAACTTTTTTGCCCGCTTTGAGGACAATACAGTGCCACTGACACGGCCTGCAACGAAAACATGTGGTCTCTCCTTCACTGCAGCCGAGGTGAGTAAGACATTTAAACGTGTTAACCCTCGCAAGGCTGCAGGCCCAGACGGCATCCCCAGCCGCGCCCTCAGAGCATGCGCAGACCAGCTGGCCGGTGTGTTTACGGACATATTCAATCAATCCCTATACCAGTCTGCTGTTCCCACATGCTTCAAGAGGGCCACCATTGTTCCTGTTCCCAAGAAAGCCAAGGTAACTGAGCTAAACGACTACCGCCCCGTAGCACTCACTTCCGTCATCATGAAGTGCTTTGAGAGACTAGTCAAGGACCATATCACCTCCACCCTACCTGACACCCTAGACCCACTCCAATTTGCTTACCGCCCAAATAGGTCCACAGACGATGCAATCTCAACCACACTGCACACTGCCCTAACCCATCTGGACAAGAGGAATACCTATGTGAGAATGCTGTTCATTGACTACAGCTCGGCATTCAACACCATAGTACCCTCCAAGCTCGTCATCAAGCTCGAGACCCTGGGTCTCGACCCCGCCCTGTGCAACTGGGTACTGGACTTCCTGACGGGCCGCCCCCAGGTGGTGAGGGTAGGCAACAACATCTCCTCCCCGCTGATCCTCAACACTGGGGCCCCACAAGGGTGCGTTCTGAGCCCTCTCCTGTACTCCCTGTTCACACACGACTGCGTGGCCACGCACGCCTCCAACTCAGTCATCAAGTTTGCGGAAGACACAACAGTGGTAGGCTTGATTACCAACAACGACGAGACGGCCTACAGGGAGGAGGTGAGGGCCCTCGGAGTGTGGTGTCAGGAAAATAACCTCACACTCAACGTCAACAAAACTAAGGAGATGATTGTGGACTTCAGGAAACAGCAGAGGGAACACCCCCTATCCACATCGATGGAACAGTAGTGGAGAGGGTAGCAAGTTTTAAGTTCCTCGGCATACACATCACAGACAAACTGAATTGGTCCACTCACACAGACAGCATCGTGAAGAAGGCGCAGCAGCGCCTCTTCAACCTCAGGAGGCTGAAGAAATTCGGCTTGTCACCAAAAGCACTCACAAACTTCTACAGATGCACAATCGAGAGCATCCTGGCGGGCTGTATCACCGCCTGGTACGGCAACTGCTCCGCCCTCAACCGTAAGGCTCTCCAGAGGGTAGTGAGGTCTGCACAACGCATCACCGGGGGCAAACTACCTGCCCTCCAGGACACCTACACTACCCGATGTTACAGGAAGGCCATAAAGATCATCAAGGACATCAACCACCCGAGCCACTGCCTGTTCACCCCGCTATCATCCAGAAGGTGAGGTCAGTACAGGTGCATCAAAGCTGGGACCGAGAGACTGAAAAACAGCTTCTATCTCAAGGCCATCAGACTGTTAAACAGCCACCACTAACATTGAGTGGCTGCTGCTGACACTGACAATGACACTTACTCAACTCCAGCCACTTTAATAATGGGAATTGATGGAAATGATGTAAATATATCACTAGCCACTTTAAACAATGCTACCTTATATAATGTTACTTACCCTACATTATGCATCTCATATGCATACGTATATACTGTACTCTATATCATCGACTGCATCCTTATGTAATACATGTATCACTAGCCACTTTAACTATGCCACTTTGTTTACATACTCATCTCATATGTATATACTGTACTCGATATCAGCTACTGTATCTTGCCTATGCTGCTCTGTACCATCACTCATTCATATATCCTTACGTACATATTCTTTATCCCCTTACACTGTGTATAAGACAGTAGTTCTGGAATTTTTAGTTAGATTACTTGTTGGTTATTACTGCATTGTCGGAACTAGAAGCACAAGCATTTCGCTACACTCGCATTAACATCTGCTAACCATGTGTATGTGACAAATAAAATTTGATTTGATTTGATTTGAGACAAACTGAATTGGTCCACTCACACAGACTGCATCGTGAAGAAGGCGCAGCAGCGCCTCTTCAACCTCAGGAGGCTAAAGAAATTTGGCTTGTCACCAAAAGCACTCACAAACTTCTACAGATGCACAATCGAGAGCATCCTGGCGGGCTGTATCACCGCCTGGTACGGCAACTGCTCCGCCCTCAACCGTAAGGCTCTCCAGAGGGTAGTGAGGTCTGCACAACGCATCACCGGGGGCAAACTACCTGCCCTCCAGGACACCTACACCACCCGATGTTACAGGAAGGCCGTGAAGATCATCAAGGACATCAACCACCCGAGCCACTGCCTGTTCACCCCGCTATCATCCAGAAGGCGAGGTCAGTACAGGTGCATCAAAGCTGGGACCGAAAGACTGAAAAACAGCTTCTATCTCAAGGCCATCAGACTGTTAAACAGCTACCACTAACATTGAGTGGCTGCTGCCAACACACTGACACTGACTCAACTCCAGCCACTTTAATAATGGGAATTGATGGGAAATTATGTAAATATATCACTAGACACTTTAAACAATGCTACCTTATATAATGTTACTTACCCTACATTATTCATCTCATATGCATACGTATATACTGTACTCTATATCATCGACTGTATCCTTATGTAATACATGTATCACTAGCCACTTTAACTATGCCACTTTGTTTACATACTCATCTCATATGTATATACTGTATCTTGCCTATGCTGCTCTGTACCATCACTCATTCATATATCCTTATGTACATATTCTTTATCCCCTTACACTGTGTATAAGACAGTAGTTTTGGAATTGTTAGTTAGATTACTTGTTGGTTATTACTGCATTGTCGGAACTAGAAGCACAAGCATTTCGCTACACTCGCATTAACATCTGCTAACCATGTGTATGTGACAAATAAAATTTGATTTGATTTGACAAATGATTTATAACTGGGCTAATAACTCACTAACTAGCAAAGAATATGAACAAAATGTGCACATGTGGCTACATGCAGCTCTTGCTTTCACCACAGCTGTAAAAACAGTCCAGTTCAAAGTAAACGTCTTAGATCCATATATGGCAATGGTCTAATTGCATATAGGCCTACTGCAGCTCTGATTGGTTATGCCACACAGGTCTGTGTAGAATACAGGCTTGCACAATAGAATCCTACTCCAATGTGTTCCACCCAGAGCCGGAACTAGAGTTTTATACATGGGGTGGCCAGGGGGTGGCCAAGGTTACTTCAGGGGGTCCATTGGCCATGACAGAAAATGCATCCTATGATTGCTGATTAGAAGCAGAAGTGTTAATTCATTTAACCCAGAGTTCTTCAAAGTGGCAGATAGTGTGGTCCAAAAGAGTTACTTCACTAAAATTCTTTAATAACATACTATGATCAGTCAGTGTCTCTACCTCGGAATTACAGCTCTCTCTCTCTCTCTCTCTCTCTCACACACACACACACACACACACACACACACACACACACACACACACACACACACACACACACACACACACACACACACACACACACACACACACACACACACACACATTGGAGAGATTTGGGTCACTCTGTTTTCATGAATATATCATCTGGGTCTATAAGTGTTAAACATTCAAATCAAAAATCAAATCAAATTCATTTATATAGCCCTTCTTACATCAGCTGATATCTCAAAGTGCTGTACAGGAACCCAGCCTAAAAGCCCAAACAACACACAACGCAGATGCTCGTTGGTGCGCGCGAGCAGTGTGGGTGCAATAATTGAATAACATGGATTTCTACATTTATTTTGCGATGCGCACGACGTGTCCGGTCTGGTCAGCATGTAAGCATCCAATTATCCACATTTTAGTGTAATCTCAATCTTAATTACAAATCCCCATTGCCATGACTGTACCTTAAAATCAACTACCAGCCTAAGTTACTAGTTAGATCATAGCTAGCCCTACTCTGCAGTAAGTAACTTAAATCAAATCAAATCAAATCAAATTTATTTATATAGCCCTTCGTACATCAGCTGATATCTCAAAGTGCTGTACAGAAACCCAGCCTAAAACAGGCTAGCTATAATTTCTTACACCTTTACGATAGCAAACAGGCAATCTGCAAATTGTGGTCATCTTTTGAGTAACATTAACAGATTGATAATAACACTTGTTCGTTTTGAGTTAAAGTACAAAAATCTAACTGATGAATGTCAACTTTCTGAACATTGACAGCCTACTAGTTACCCCACATTAGCTAAACATTCGTATACTGTAACTTACAACACTGCACTGTATATGTGTATATTACTAGTACAGATGCAAACATAAGCAACAAAATACACAGAGAACTGTATCCCTTGGTCAAAATGTTGAAATGTAGTAACGACTTGCTTAAAGTCTTGAAATAACTTAGGTGCTGCAAAGACATGTACTGCTTGTTTGCCATGACAAAACATCTTGAAGCGCAAAACACAGAGGAATTAGGATGCATTTCAGATATTTCCTGTTTGACAAAAGGGAGCAGTTCAATTGAACCTGCAAGGCAGCATTTACACAGTAGCATTCCAATGGAGTCATAACATCATTGAGACTCTGTTTTTGGTTAACACTTTCATTGAACCAGGTTTTACATAAAGCATTCATAACACCTTTATGAAAGCAGTCATAACAGTTTATGAAGGTGACAGTATCATTCATAACAACGTTCTTAACACATGTTATGACTGGTTTCATGAAGGTGTTATGAATACTTATGTACGGATACCCCCTTCAAGTAAAGTATTACCCGTTTCTGCAGCTAGCCTACTGTAGATGCTTCAAAGGTGTGGAGTGTGTGCAAGGAGTCCAGTAGTTACAGCACAGCAGTAGACAGGCTGTATTGAATCCTGCAGTCAAATGTAATAAAGCATTTGAAACCACAATATTCACATTTAAAACCTCCTAGATGTAAAGACCCTGTTTTGGGGACCTGTATGGCTCCGGTACCGGTTCCGACCAGCATTTTTGCTTATAAATCGATCTGTGGACAGCATAGATTGAAATGGCTTGCATTGAGCGGTCACCCTGATTCTCACGGGCACAGCAGGATGTGAAATCTGACACCACTTGAAGCTGGGATGTCGCTCCTACCATTTCCATTGGCTCTTCAACTCCAGGCTGACCCCTACGTCACAGCCACTAATAGAATCCTTACATCGTAGTGCAGCTGGAGAGAGAGGTTTCGTCGCTGGAGCACACTCAGAGATCGATTTATAGCAAGCAATTTTACATTTAAAAGCATTGCCTTTAAATTGTTTAACTTGGGTCAAATGTTTCAGGTAGCCTTCCACAAGCTTCCCACAATAAGTTGGGTGAATTTTGACCCATTCCTCCTGACAGAGTTGGTGTAACTGAGTCAGGTTTGTAGGCCTACTTGCTCACACACGCTTTTTCAGTTCTGCCCACAAATGTTCTATAGGATTGAGGTCAGGGCTTTGTGATGGCAACTCCAATACCTTGACTTTGTTGCCCTTAAGCCATTTGCCAAAGCTTTGGATGTATTCTTGGGGTCAGTGTCCATTTGGAAGACCCATTTGCGACCAAGCCTTAACTTCCTGACTGATGTCTTGAGATGTTACTTCAATATATATCCACATAATTTTTATTCCTCATGATGCCATCTATTTTGTGAAGTTCACCAGTCCCTCCTGCGGCAAAGCACCCCCACAACATGATGCTGCGACCCCCGTGCTTCACAGTTGGGATGGTGTTCTTCGGCTTGCAAGCCTCCCCCTTTTTCCTCCAAACATAACGATGGTCATTATGGCCAAACAGTTCTATTTTTGTTCTATCAGACCAGAAGACATGTCCCCATGTGCAGTTGCAAACCGTAGTCTGGCTTTTGTATGGCGATTTTGGAGCAGTGGCTTCTTCCTTGCTGAGCGGCCTTTCAAGTTATGTCGATATGGGACTCGTTTTACTGTGGATATAGATACTTTTGTACTCCAGCATCTTCACAAGGTCCTTTGCTGTTGTTCTGGGATTGATTTGCACTTTTTGCACCAAAGTACGTTCATCTCTAGGACACAGAACGCGTTTCATACCTGAGCAGTATGATGGCTGCCTGGTCCCATGGTGTTTACACTTGCGTACTATTATTTGTACAGATGAACGTGGTACCTTCAGGCATTTGGAAATTGCTCCCAAGGATGAACCGGACTTGCGGAGGTCTACAATGTTTTTTCTGAGGTCTTGGCTGATTCCTTTTGATTTTCCCGCAATGTCAAGAAAAGAGGCACTGAGTTTGAAGGTAGGCCTTAAAATACATCCACAGGTACACCTCCAATTGACTCAGATGATGTCAATTAGCCTATTAGAAGCTTCTAAAGCCATGACATAATTTTCTGGAATTTTCCAAGCTGTTTAAAGGCACAGTCAACTTCGTGTATGTAAACTTCTGACCCACTGGAATTGTGATACAGTGATAGTAATTTTTCCAATAATTGTTGGAAAAATGACTTGTGTCATGCACAAAGTAGATGTCCTAACCGACTTGTCAAAACTAAAGTTTGTTAACAAGGAAATTGCGGAGTGGTTGAAAAAGAAGTTTTAAGACTCCAACCTAAGTGTTTGTAAACTTCAACTGTATATTATATTTTAAGTAATATTGTTATTATGTTATGATACAATGACCAAAAAGACGCCTGGATTACTATCTTGTAGATCGGTGTTGATAATAACTAAAACATCACCAATAAAATATTGAACGTCTCACATTCAAGCCTTTATAGCCTATTGTTACTTATATCTTGCAGAAATAACTGTACTCTAGCTCTGCTAACTTCCTTCTGGATACAGTATCACATGGAAACTATGGAATGAACGAAGTGCCCACGCAGGAAGTGGGCGCTCAATGAGCAAAGTTACATTGAAAATACATATTTTAGAATTAATTTCCAGAATTTTGAATCAGGTTCATTTTAGGTGTGTTATACGGACATTGAAAATATGTAACTTACTGATGTTGAAGATACATATTTTACAGACATTGAAAATAGGTATTTTACAGATGTTGAAAGACGTCCTTTTTTGGTCATTGTTCCTATGGCCATCTTTAAATCATACATACATTCACTTACATTTATACTGAACAAAAAAATAAAGCAACATGTAAAGTGTTGGTCCCATGTTTCATGAGGTGAAATAAAAGATACCGGAAATATTTCAGACGCACAAACAAAAAAATTGTCTCAAATTTGGTGCATACAAATTTGTTTACATCCCTGTTAGTGAGCATTTCTCCTTTGCCAAGATAATCCATCCACCTGACAGGTGTGGAATATCACAAAGTTGATTAAACAGCATGATCATTACACAGGTGCACCTTGTGCTAGGGACAATAAAAGGTCCCTCTTTTGTCACACAGCACAATGCCACATATGTCTCAAGTTTTGAGGGAGCGTGCAATTGGCATGCTGACTGCAGTAATGTCCACCAGAGCTGTTGCCAGAGAATTTGATGTTAATTTCTCTACCATAAGCTGCCTCCAAAGTCGTTTTAGAGAATTTGACAGTACATCCAACTGGCCTCCCAACCACAGACCACGTGCAACCATGCCAGCTCAGGACCTCCACCTTCTTCACCTGTGGGATCGTCTGAGACCAGCCACCTGGACAGCTGATGAAACTGAGGAGTATTTCTGTCTGTAATAAAGCCCTTTGGTGGGGGGAAACGTATTCTGATTGGCTGGGCCTGGCTCCCCAGTGGGTGAGCCTTGCTCCCAAGTGGGTGAAATCAAGACCAAATTTGAACCAAATATGGATGTCTATAATTGGTTCTGTGGACTTTGAAATCAATACCGGTCTGGACCAAAAAAAACGACATTTGTGGACGTTAAAATCAAGGCCAGACGCGTATGTCTTTTCAACGTCCATGGACTTCTGTACTCACTGGGTGTAATATCTTTGGTTTCACCATGCTCAACATGATGGTGGACGGCTGCGATTTACGATGTGTTTCCATGACCAAGTTTGATTTCATTCACTTCTGGGCGTCAACGATTCATATTCTATAGCTTGTGTTTAAACTTCACTTTGATCAAAAAGACGGGGAAAATGTCAGATTACAACAGCACACACGTTCTCAACATGACCGCATGTGAAGGAATTAACCTTCGTTTTACGCACAGATTTTTACCTGCTGTGTTCATGCTGGTGTTTGTCGTCGGGACATTTGCAAACTTCTGTGGGTTAAAAACTGTTTGTACAAGCTGGAAGAAAATTGGGAGTATAAACATATTCATTCTCAACCTTGGAATAGCTGATTTGCTGTACTTATTTACCTTACCATTTTTGGTTGTCTATTACGCGCTAAACAGTAAATGGATATTTGGACAAACATTCTGCAAGATCACCAGATTCTGCTTCAATTTGAATCTCTATGGCAGCATTGGGTTCCTGACATGCATTAGTATCTATCGATACCTCGGTATTGTGCACCCAATGAAAGTGATGGGAAAAATCCACAATCGCCACTCAGTGGCAATGAGTTTTCTTGTCTGGATTTTGGTTTTCATTCAGATACTTCCCGATATGTTCTTTGACAAGACAGCGCAAAATTCCTCATATTCGTGCTATGACTCAACAGCCGACGACTTTATCAAGGATTACCTTCCGTACAGTATTGGCTGGACCATTACCGGATTCGTTATACCATTACTGATCATTCTGGCTTGCTATGGACATATAGTGGTGGTCCTTGCCACCAAAGCCAATGTCAATACTTTGTTGAAACAACGATGTCTAAAACTAGTCATCATCTTGACTGTGTTGTTCTCAATTTGCTTTATCCCTTATCATGTTTTGAGAAATCTAAATTTGAAAATAAGGATTTTGAAAATGGAAGGCACCTGCAAAGCAAGCTTCGATGATATTTATGTTGCTCATCAAATCAGCCGCGGTCTGGTTTGCATGAATAGCGCAATCAATCCGTTAATTTATTTAGTTGGAAATGATGATTTCATCATGCGTTTTCATAATCTCAGCAAACAAGCCAGGATGTCTCTTGTTCAATGGACTGGTGCTGTGATTTACCGCAATACACCCGAGGCAGATCCAGCAACAGAAGAATCTTAACCAGTAAACTTTGACCAGCTAATTATTTAAAACCTAAACTTGACTGTCAGCTATTCTAGTATTTGATGTTGTCTACGCCATTATTGTACCAAAGGCCTGTAAGTATGTACATATGCTATTTTTTACACTTTATGTATCATTCTCAGAGTATTTTATTGTGTAAACGTGAGGTCCTTTTTGTGGTTGAATGCCCTTGTGTAAAGTGAAATAATGTGCCATGCATTTAGTCAGTGATATGCAGAGCTAACTACTGGTTTCCATAACTATCTTAGATAAAAATGTGTAAATACCCTTGTGTAAAGTGAAATACTGTTCCATTCGATTAGTCAGTGATATGCAGGGCTATGTCACTGAAATAAACATAAACTCAATATGCATTTCAGATATTGCATAATAATTCCATGCATTCCAGCAGTTTATTACACATAGCCTACCAGCTGGATTATTCATCTCTGTTGTCCATAAATAATAAAAAGGTATCAAGCTCAAAGGACTGTCCATCTTACCTTGTGCTTGAGATAATATCTACTCCTCCACAAGTATTGTCTTCCCAGGGGAAACAGAAGATTTGAACTCATTCCCTTAAGGGGAAAAATCCCTCAACACAAACATGCACTGGAAATGTATGTCCTATATGTTTATTCATGTCATATGACTGGTCAGGTGCTTTTCAGGTGCGGGTTACAGAACGGGGCCTTGAGGCTCACTTTATTGAGAGGACTGAGCAAACATAGTGTTAAAAAATAAAATAATAATTCAAACCTAATGGCAAATAGAGCAGTGAAAATAAGAGAACAACTACTAGTTTCCAGAGCTATCTTATATAAAAATGTGTCTACTCTCTCTTAGCAGACACAGACATTTTTTCTCTCATCCTTACAAAAAAAAAGGGAGACTGTTTGACTGGCTAGGATGATAGCAGTTTATACCCTGGATAAATAACTTTCATGTAAGAACAGTTGATAAAAACAAAACAAACCACAAGTATGCTAGCATTCGAGTACAAGGAGTGGCTTGTCAGCACAAAACAAGTCTGTTTTTTAGGCTAATGTTAGTGGCATTGTCCACTTAGACTTATGAGCAGGAGTAATAGTAAATAGTGAATGACTGAATCCTCCAAGTCAAAGTTTGAGATTGTTGATAAATAATCTAATTTAATCCACCCAGGCGTATTCAGAAGTCTCATTCTCCAGCAGCAAAAGCATGCAGTGATATTTCTCTCCACTCGGTCACTTTCACAGACCACTGAGAGAATTTCTGAGGACGCTGGGGTTGACATTAGTGCAGGCCTAGTGGATGACTGTTTGTGTTATGAGAAAACGGTGCCAAAATAAGTCTAATTTAATTTGAAGTCTGCAGTGCAATGTCTGGAATCTACAGCATTGATCATTTATAGCTAGGGAATGACCTCACCAGGTCAGCAGGTTAAGAAAACCATCAACCTACGATTTGCTATTAAATCAGATCAAAGTTTATTGGTTGTGTACTCAGTTTAGCAGGTGTTATAGTGGGTGCAGCAAAGTGGTTATGTTACTAACTTCTAACAATCTAGTCAAATGTCAAACAATTCAAACGAAGGGGGAAGAAAATCAAAAACGGAAGTACCAATCTGATTAACAACCCAAATACACTGTAGCAGTAATCAAATGCAATCTACATGACATTTACATTCTGTACATTGCACAGAACCAAACAAAAGTTTGAACACACCTACTCCTTCCAGGTTTTAAAAAATATTATTCTTACTGTTTTCTACATTGTAGAATAATAGTGAAGACATCAAAACTATGAAATAACACATGTGGAATCATTTAGTAACCAAAAAAGTGTTAAACAAATCAAAACAGATGTTATATTTGAGATTCTTCAAAAGCAGCCACCCTTTGCCTTGATGACAGCTTTGCACACTCTCTGTCCAAACTTTTGACTGGTACTGTATGTACACCGAGGGAATTTACACAAGATCAGCTAAGAATAACAGTATGACAATGAGTAACAAGGAGTTGACAATGATAGCACAAACATATCTGTGACCAGGCTAAGGAACTTCTATCAGTCACACATACTGTACAACAGAGTTCAATGTACTCATTTATCTAAAAAACACTTGTTAAAGTGGCGATCAGCAGTAGAAACAATAACAAAGTGTACTCCACGCCCATATTTTGGTAAAAAGCTGAGGGATGTTGCTGTAGAACATTTAGTTTGTCACATGCTTCGTAAACAACAGGTGTAGACTAAGCCAAATTACTAGCTTAATAACTAGCTTAATTTAATGTAACCACTCTTAAATTCATAGACATAGCTATGGATGCAAGGACCGACCATCCATTATATAAAACCTGTCTTTTTAACCATGTTTGAGGCTCTATTGTGTTTGTTTACATTTACTTGGTGTAAACATTGGAGTAAGAAGCTTATATTTGGGGTTTTGACGGGGTTCGATAGTTGAACTAAGCTCATGAGGCATTTATACGTTATATTCTTCAAGAATCGGTGGCTACATATCATTAATTTAAGTCCAGAAATGTATGTAGCAACTCCTTTTAAAGCCTTACCACAATACACCAATTTCAATAATACACTGGACAAGTGCCAAGGACAGAGGCATGCTGTAGAGGGTGTACAGTGTACAGACTCTACGTGTTTCATAATCAGGGCTGGCCATGCAAGACAAGGGAAACTCCAAACACTTGCTTGTCTCCAGCGGTGACTGTAAATAAAAGTCAAAATGGTATTTTCATTTAATCTGAAATTAAAATGGCCACCATTTACAAGAACAGACCTGATAAAATCTGTTCCCCTCACAACAGCTGTTTCTGGTAAATAAAACAAGCAACCCCACCCTTCCCTCCAAAACCCATTAATCACACAAAGTAAAACAGGAAAGTGTGTGGAGATAATGAGGGGGGAAAACCCATAATGACTGCAAAATTGTCATTAATTATTTTTGACTTCTACAGCATCTCTGTCATATCCTTTGTCCTGTCCAGTAGACCTGGGTTCAAATGCTTTTTGAAAATCAAGCTTTTTGAAAATCAAGTTAAAGTATTTGAAAGTTTTTGAATGATTTCAAAAAGCATTTGAACCCAGGTCTTATGTCAAAGCCATGGCAGTTTTGACTACAGATGTAGGATCTTACTTTGTTCACTCTTTTGTTGCTGAGAATGTTCCTGCACAGCGGGAAATGCAAATGTGTAGTGTATAGATAGATACACACATGGGGAGGCGTGACTTAACGTCATTCTATAAAACATTTGGATATGCTTGGTTGGTAATTTTTAACATACTTCCATCTAGTCTTAAAGTGGAACTGACAGCAACATGAAATCTTATTAAAGAAGAATATTACACCTTTTTTAACATTCTCTGACAAGCGAGAACTGAGATATGGTCATTTTCATGTCTTTAGAAATTCATAGAATGTTTGGGAATGATGTATAGTAAGGTATTTGTGAAAATACTATAGTAATATAGAGTGGGAAAGTGGGCGTGCGTTTGGACAATTAATAGACACTGCAGTAAATAAAACCCAATAAAAACATTGGTCTTGTCCAGGACAGGAGTCTATACAGACCGGTGCGCCATAGCCAATCAGAGCTACAGTAGGCCTATATGCAAATAAGCCATTTCCCACACGATGCTGCTATCATTTACTTTGAACTGGACTATGAAACTTGTCCTCCTGAAACTTGCCTGCCCGCCCATTTGATCAATGCCAAATACATTTTATTGACAACTAAGAGATATGCTAACTGTGGATAACAGTCGTACAAGTTCAGCATAGCTAGCAACATGATTCACATTTCTTTGCTAGCTAGCCAAATGACACCTGCATCTCTAGCTGTAGTCACCAAAAAACGATATGAGGGGAAAAAGTCGGTCGCTTACCCACTCCTCCAATGACATGACATCCTCCCAGCAGATAGCTAGCTAGCTAACGTTAGGCTCCGTGTTTCTAGCTTGCTAAATAAATAGCTAGATACATAAATATATACGCTAGCCCAGGGGTGTCAAACACAATCAGTGCAATGGCCATATTGAAAAAACATAACTAATTCGAGGGCCAGACATAGCCTATTTGGTTTTACAAAATAATGTGCAACTGCGACCCAAACTGGCTATTGTTTTATTAGAAACAATATGTTCCTTTATAAAGTCCACTTACTGTACCTAGACCAGCGTCACCAACCTTTTCTGATTTAAGATCACTTTCTGGGTCAAAATGCAACCCAAGATCTACCGCTCAGATTTTCTTAAAAAGAGGACTTAAACATTGCAACATTAACCAATTAAAAATAGTTCTGCAGCAATGAGGTTTGTGCAGTAGGCTATCACTATATTATCACTGCATATTGGCTATGCTTGAATTGCCTTGCCAATGTTGTTATTCTCAGACCATTTTGAAATTATATTTACAAATGTTAGGTATATGATCACACTGGAAATAGATCATTTGTTGTATTACTTGTTAGGCACAGCTGAGTGAGCATAATATATATATATATATATATGTTTTTTACTGGACTGGGAGCATCTGCTGGTCAGTCTGAGGGGAGAGAGGGAGCATCTGCTGGTCAGTCTGAGGGGAGAGAGGGAGCATCTGCTGGTCAGTCTGAGGGGAGGGTGCAGTGGTGAGGCTGCCTCTCATCCCACTCACCATCCCTCCTCTCTCCCTCCCTCTGCTGAAGGGACACAGTCTTCCAGCTGATGGAGAAACTTAGTCACACTGCATTATTTCTGCCTCGTGCACCAATTCATGTTGTTACTCCTATGACCAGAGAAAGTAAAATATTCCTTGATTTAAAAAAAAAAGACAAGACACAAAATTATAACAACGCAAGTTTATTGAAACACTTTGCTATCATTCATAGCACCTGCTGTTCTAGTTGTAGCGTGAATGGAAGTAGGGAGAACACGCATTTTATGGCATATAAAACTGTTGAACAAAGTGTTGACAGTGCTGAATAACAAGTTAAATATTAGCTTACTCATATAAACAGCAGCTCATTGCTGTATTCATTGAGTCTCTCTCTATTCATGATTTCAAGTGTGTTCAAGACTTATTTTCAAAGTCTATGGCGTGACGAAACTGTGCAGACAGCTATCTGATTGGCCAGCGGTAGACCTATAGGGCCACTTGATTAGTCCTCTTGGCCTGCCGGGTAGGCAGAGTTTTACCTTCAGACACTCAGCTGGCCCATCCCTGGATTTGTGTTAAATGCTCTACAACAAAGCTTTCTTAGTGTCCAACAAGTTTTCTCTGCCCTTAACCTTGTTCTGAACACCTCCAAAACAAAGGTCATGTGGTGTGATTACCTCTGAGGGTTTAGAGCTTGAGCTAGTCACCTCATACAAGTACTTGGGAGTGTGGCTAGAAGGTACACTGTCCTCTCAGCACATATCAAAGCTACAGGCTGAAGTTAAACCTAGACTTGGTTTCCTCTATCGTAATTGCTCCTCTTTCACTCCTCATGATTCAGATGACCATCCTACCCATGCTAGATTACGGAGACGTAATTTATAGGTCGGCAGGTAAGGGTGCTCTCGAGCAGCTAGATGTTCTGTCACGCCCTGGCCTTAGTTATCTTTGTTTTCTTTATTATTTTCGTTAGGTTAGGGTGTGACATGGGGGATTTATGTGTTTGTCTGGTCTAGGGGTTTTGTATGATTATGGGGCGGTTTCCCTGTCTAGGTAGTTTTGTATGTCTATGGTTGCCTAGATTGGTTCACAATTAGAGGCAGCTGTCTATCGTTGTCTCTGATTGGGAACCATATTTAGGCAGCCATATTCTGTGGGTACTTTGTGGGTGGTTGTTTCCTGTCTTTGTGTTCTCTGCAACAGATAGGACTATTACGGGTTTTGCCACGTTTGTTATTTTGTATTTGTGTAGTGTTCACGTTAATCGTCTTTTATTAAACATGTTGAACACGAACTACGCTGCATTTTGGTCCTCCTCTCCTTCGACGGAAGAAAACCGTTACATGTTCTTTAACATTCGGCCATCAGATTTGCCACCAATGCTCCTTATAGGACACATCACTGCACTCTATACTCTGTAAATCAAATCAAATTTTATTTGTCACATACACATGGTTAGCAGATGTTAATGCGAGTGTAGCGAAATGCTTGTGCTTCTAGTTCCGACCATGTAGTAATAACCAACAAGTAATCTGACCTAACAATTTCACAACACCTACCTTATACACACACGTGTAAAGGGATGAAGAATATGTACATAAAAATATATGAATGAGTGATGGTACAGAACGGCATAGGCAAGATACAGTAGATGGTATAGAGTACAGTGTATACATATGAGATGAGTAATGTAGGGTATGTAAACATATAAAAGTGGCATCTCTGTATACCCGTCACAAGACCCACTGGTTGATGCTTATTTATAAAACCCTCTTAGGCCTCACTCCCCCCTATCTGAGATATCTACAGCAGCCCTCATCCTCCACATACAACACCGGTTCTGCCAGTAACATTCTGTTAAAGGTCCCCAAAGCACACACATCCCTGGGTCGCTCATCTTTTCAGTTTGCTGCAACTAGTGACTGGAATGATCTGCAACAAACACTCAAACTGGACAGTTTTATCTCAATCTTCACTCAAAGACTCAATCATGGACACTCTTACTGACAGTTGTGGCTGCTTTGCGTGATGTATTGTTCTCTATCTTCTTGCCCTTTGTGCTGTTGTCTGTGCCCAATAATGTTTGTACCATGTTTTGTGCTGCTACCATGTTGTGCTGCTGCCATGTTGTTGTCATGTTGTGTTGCTGCCTTGCTATGTTGTTGTCTTAGGTCTCTCTTTATGTAGTGCTGTGTTGTCTCTCTTGTCGTGATGTGTGTTTTGCCCCCCACAGCAGGCCTTTTGTTAGGCCGTCATTGTAAATAAGAATTTGTTCTTAACTAACTTCCCTAGTTAATTAAAGGTTAAATAAAATAAATAAAAAGACACATGAAATGGTTCAAAATGGGAATACTTCACCTTCCCAGCACTATGGCTGCTGAATCAAGTGCCCCTACCACCAACAGCGGAAAACATTTTAATAAATAGGAACGCAAGGTTTTATCATTGTTGTTTTTTTACAGAAATGTTTGATGAGTCACTAGGAATGGCTTGGAGATCGACCAGTTGATCGAGATTGAAGTAGTTACACGAATTAGAACCAGATTAACTTCTCTAGCTAACGTCAACTAATTGGCAAAAAAGCTAGAGG
Source organism: Oncorhynchus tshawytscha (assembly GCF_018296145.1). Lineage (NCBI taxonomy): Eukaryota > Metazoa > Chordata > Actinopteri > Salmoniformes > Salmonidae > Oncorhynchus > Oncorhynchus tshawytscha. Next base: position 62,412,232 of record NC_056435.1, read on the forward strand.
TGAACAAACAGTGACGTCAGTATAATGCGACAGCTTTACTAGCTTTACTGTCAGTGTTAGCAGGTCAGGTAACAAATTAGTGTCATCCAAATCATTTGTTGTTGTAACATCCAAGTATGTTAATAATGACACGTGAGACAGCTGAAAGCGTTTATTGAAACAACAAAAAAAGTGTCAGTTTAGGATGATGCCAAAGTTAGGCTAATTACATGGGAGTAACAGGAGTACCCTATGGCTGGAGGCTACATGGGGGCATGGTCATGTTTTTATTCAGGGTTTAAGAAGGCTTCAGATGTGTGTAATTTCCACTTTAAAATGTCAGACTTGATTTGCCCAAATGAAAAATGTATCAATCCCTACAAAAATGTCTATTAATTACAATGCCCAGAATAATTCACATTTCCTGTTGCTGCAGGATTATTTGCCTGCTGTAGCAAACTGGCTCAAATTAAGATCATACATCTGTAGGTGGTATACAGCTATGACCTGAAGTTACTTTTTTGGAGCAGGTTAGGAGATTTAACATGGCAGGTTAAGAGAATTAACATGGCAGTTTAAGATAATTTACAAAGCAGGTTAAGATAATTAACATGTCAGGTTAGGATAATTAACATGGCAGGTTAAGAGAATTTACGCAGCAGGTTAGGAGAATTAACATGGCAGGTTAAGGGAATTAGGGTTAGGATTAGTTCAAATGGTCTCCTAACCTGCTACGTAAATGTAATTGGTCTTGGCTATACTCCATCTAGTCACAAACAGCTCTGGCCCCTTGTGGTCAACGTGTCCTGTCTTTGCAGTGATCAACAGGATCTGGAAGCTGCTCATTCATTAATCTGCAGTCCATGACACACAGCACTTCCTCTCTGGTTTGCATTTTGGCTCATGACACGGCAGTAAACAGGATTACACAGTTGAAGAGGAGGATGTGATATGATGGAGATCGACCAGATATGGGACCAGGCTAGGGAAAGACAGAGTAACCCCCTGGACTCAAGAACTTGAACTTGAAATGAACTGGAGAAATTTCCGCACAATAATGCTGCACTTTAGTGCCCAGTGCCCTTCTGGTGAAATAATTGACACATAGCCAACATGACACAATGTAAAAACTAGGAAGTATGGGTGTGTTCTTGGGCTTAATGCTGCAAGGTTCTTATGCACTATGTTCTGTTATAATCTCCACCCGGCACAGCCAGAAGAGGACTGGCCACCCCACATAGCCTGGTTCCTCTCTAGGTTTCTTCCTAGGTTTTGGCCTTTCTAGGGAGTTTATCCTAGCCACCGTGCTTCTACACCTGCATTGCTTGCTGTTTGGGGTTTTAGGCTGGGTTTCTGTACAGCACTTTGAGATATCAGCTGATGTACGAAGGGCTATATAAATAAATTTGATTTGAAATTTGATTTGACTATAAACATGCACATATTTCACAATACCCTCTTATCTGTCTGGTACGTGAGAGGCCGGATATGAGATTGACTGTGAAAGAATGGAGAGGACGACAATTGAAACTTCACTTCAACTTCTTTAATGTCATGATGTACACTGGAGAACATGACAAGAGTATTATAAACCCATAGATTTAGGAGAAGGTCGTAGAGAGTTCCTCCTTTTATTGTCACACAAGACTGCTACTTGAATGGTTAATATAGAACAGTGGATAGACAGTATGCAAAATAGAAATGACGCTTTTACATAGACAGGAGAAGATTAATCATGTCTGGAAAATGAATCATTGAAACATATCAATCTTACATCTGCCTGATAACAGGCAGGCTAAACTTGTCTTGTCAGGCTAAACTTGTCTTGTCAGGCTAAACTTGTCTTGTCAGGCTAAACTTGTCTTGTCAGGCTAAACTTGTCTTGTCAGGCTAAACTTGTCTTGTCAGGCTAAACTTGTCTTGTCAGGCTAAACTTGTCTTGTCAGGCTAAACTTGGGATTTGTCGAATAAAACCAAAAGCAGTTTGCAGCTGCGTGATAATAATAAACAATGGAGTATTTTAAAGGATCTTCAAAACAAGTCTGTTCACTCTGGGAAATATACAGTATGTGAAGAGATACATTCTCTGAGATTCACCAGTGTGAGTGAAATGCGTATCAATGATCTGTCATCACATTTATATTGCTTTCTGCCTATTTTAGACAATTTGCTCTTCTGTCTCAGCATACCTGTACATGTTGCTTTTGTTTCTAAGTGTGAGTGTTTTCTGTATTATGCTGGTTATGAAAGTTTGGGTTCTTAAGGCCTCATAAGAATTGTTATTGGTTGGTTATCAGTGGTCATAGTCATTAGTTACCCAATTAATATAGGTCATTCTTAGTACAATAATGGCATGTTCAGTTTAAGGGTGCGTTCGTAAATTCAATCTGGAGTGCCAGAGTGGGAATAGTATAGGGAATAGAGTGCTATAGGGAATAGAGTGCTATAGGGAATAGTATAGGGAATAGAGTGCTATAGGGAATAGTATAGGGAATAGAGTGCTATAGGGAATAGTATAGGGAATAGAGTGCTATATGAAATAGTATAGGGAATAGAGTGCTATATGAAATAGTATAGGGAATAGAGTGCTATAGGGAATAGTATAGGGAATAGAGTGCTATATGAAATAGTATAGGGAATAGAGTGCTATATGAAATAGTATAGGGAATAGAGTGCTATATGAAATAGTATAGGGAATAGAGTGCTATATGAAATAGTAAAGGGAATAGAGTGCTATAGGGAATAGTATAGGGAATAGAGTGCCAGAGTGGGAATAGTATAGGGAATAGAGTGCTATAGGGAATAGTATAGGGAATAGAGTGCTATAGGGAATAGTATAGGGAATGGAGTGCTATAGGGAATAGTATAGGGAATAGAGTGCTATATGAAATAGTATAGGGAATAGAGTGCTATATGAAATAGTATAGGGAATAGAGTGCTATATGAAATAGTATAGGGAATAGAGTGCTATAGGGAATAGTATAGGGAATAGAGTGCTATAGGGAATAGAGTGCTATATGGAATAGTATAGGGAATAGAGTGCTATATGAAATAGTATAGGGAATAGAGTGCTATAGGGAATAGTATAGGGAATAGAGTGCCAGAGTGGGAATAGTATAGGGAATAGAGTGCTATATGGAATAGTATAGGGAATAGAGTGCTATATGAAATAGTATAGGGAATAGAGTGCTATATGAAATAGTATAGGGAATAGAGTGCTATAGGGAATAGAGTGCTATAGGGAATAGTATAGGGAATAGAGTGCTATATGAAATAGTATAGGGAATAGAGTGCTATAGGGAATAGTATAGGGAATGGAGTGCTATAGGGAATAGTATAGGGAATAGAGTGCTATATGAAATAGTATAGGGAATCGAGTGCTATATGAAATAGTATAGGGAATAGAGTGCTATAGGGAATAGTATAGGGAATAGAGTGCTATAGGGAATAGTATAGGGAATAGAGTGCTATATGAAATAGTATAGTGGGAATAGAATAGAGTGCTATAGGGAATATAGTGAAATAGTAGGGAATAGGGAATAGAGTGCTATATGAAATAGTATAGGGAATAGAGTGCTGAAATAGGGAATAGCTATAGGGAATAGTATAGGGAATAGAGTGCTATATGAAATAGTATAGGGAATAGAGTGCTATATGAAATAGTATAGGGAATAGAGTGCTATAGGGAATAGTATAGGGAATAGAGTGCTATAGGGAATAGTATAGGGAATCGAGTGCTATATGAAATAGTATAGGGAATAGAGTGCTATATGAAATAGTATAGGGAATAGAGTGCTATAGGGAATAGTATAGGGAATAGAGTGCTATATGAAATAGTATAGGGAATAGAGTGCTATATGAAATAGTATAGGGAATAGAGTGCTATAGGGAATAGTATAGGGAATAGAGTGCTATATGGAATAGGGTGCCATTTGGGATGCATACATTGTTTTGTCTAGGGCTTACTAAGGCCTCACGTATTTTCGTAGATAAACACATTATAAATATTAGCATTTTCCATTTGTGAGCGGAGAATCAATCCCTCCTGGTCATTTTTATTTAATCTTTTTTTTCTCTCCTTCATTTAACCAGGTAGGCTAGTTGAGAACAAGTTCTCATTTACAACTGCGACCTGGCCAAGATAAAGCAAAGCAGTGTGACACATACAACAACACACAGTTACACATGGAATAAACAAACATGCAGTCAATAATACAATAGGAAAAGTCTACTGTATATACAGTGTGTGGAAATGAGGTACGATAAGGGAGGCAATAAATAGGCCAGAGTGGCGAAATAATTACAATATAGCAATTAAACACTGGAGTGATAGATGTGCAGAAGATGAGTGTGCAAGTAGAGATACTGGGGTGCAAAGGAGCAAAATAAATAAATAAATAACAGTATGGGGATGAGGTAGTTGGATGGACTATTTACAGATGGGCTATGTACAGGTGCAGTGATCTGCGAGCTGCTCTGACAGCTGGTGCTTAAAGTTAGTGAAGGAGATATGAGTCTCCAGCTTCAGTGATTTTTGCAGTTCGTTCCAGTCATTGGCAGCAGAGAACTGGAAGGAAAGGCGGCCAAAGTAGGAATTGGCTTTGGGGGTGACCAGTGAGATATACCTGCTGGAGCGCGAGCTGAAACCATATTGCACGCCCAATTTTTCAGTTTTTGATTTGTTAAAAAAGTTTGAAATATCCAATAAATGTTGTTCCACTTCATGATTGTGTCCCACTTGTTGTTGATTCTTCACAAAAAAAGACAGTTTTATATCTTTATGTTTGAAGCCTGAAATGTGGCAAAAGGTCGCAAAGTTCAAGGGGGCTGAATACTTTCATAAGGCACTGTATCTATGAGGGTGCCCGTGTTTACAGATTTGGGGTTATACCTGGTAGGTTCATTGATCATTTGTGTGACATTGAGTGCATCAAGCTTAGATTGTAGGACGGCCGGGGTGTTAAGAATGTCCCATTTTAGGTCATCTAACAGTACAAACTCTGAAGATAGATGGGGGGCAATAAATTCACATATGGTGTCCCGGGCACAGCTGGGGGCTGAGGGGGGTCTATAGCAAGCGGCAACGGTGAGAGACTTGTTTCTGGAAAGGTGGATTTTTAAAAGTAGAAGCTCAAATTGTTTGGGCACAGACCTGGATAGTAAGACAGAACTCTGTATGCTATCTCTGCAGTAGATTGCAACTCCGCCCCCTTTGACAGTTCTATCTTGTTGGAAAATTTTATAGTTAGGAATGGAAATTTCAGGGTTTTTGGTGGTCTTCCTAAACCAGGATTCAGACACGGCTAGGACATCCGGGTTGGCAGAGTGTGCTAAGGCAGTGAATAAAACAAACTTAGGGAGGAGGCTTCTAATGTAAACATTCATGAAATCAAGGCTTTTACGGTTACAGAAGTCAACAAATGAGAGCGCCTGGGGAATGGGAGTGGAGCTAACCTATACAACCTATTAACCTATACATAACCAGAGGGACAGAGGAGGAGTAGGATAAGGGTACAGCTAAAGGCTATAAGAACTGGTCATCTAGAACGTTCGGGACAGAGAGTAAAAGGAGCCGGTTTCTGGGCACGGTAGAATAGATTCAAGGCATAATGTACAGACAAAGGTATGGTAGGATGTGAATACAGTGGAGGTAAACCTATGCATTGGGTGACGATGAGAGAGATATTGTCTCTAGAAACATAATTTAAACCAGGTGAGGTCACCGCATGTGTGGGAGGTGGAACTAAAGGGTTAGCTAAGGAGTATTGAGCAGGGCTAGCAGCCCTACAGTGAAGTAAGGCAATAATTACTAACCAAAACAGCAATGGACAAGGCATATTGACATTAGGGAGAGGCATGCGTAACCAAGTTATCATTGGGTCCAGTGAGTAGCTGGGAGAGCTGGTCATAGTCATTAGTTACCCAATTAATATAGGTCATTGTTAGTACAATAATAACCTATATGATTGCATAAGCACAGTGTATTAAGTTAAACAGCAGTGTATTAAGTTAAACAGTGTATTACGTTAAACAGTGTATTAAGTTAAACGTCAGTGTATTAAAGTTAAACATCAGTGTATTAAGTTAAACAGTGTATTACGTTAAACATCAGTGTATTAAGTTAAACATCAGATTGTTTGATTGTGAGTAACCCTGACCACAGAGATGCTATACCACACAAAGTGCACAAAAAAATGTGTTTTCTTCACCGTCAAAGCACTGCTTGAACGCAAAGTATCAACAATGTATTTCATCTGCAATGGCAAAATTGCGTAAAGATAGTGGGATACAGATATGACTTCATTGTTTTAGCATAATCCACAGAGTTATGAAACTACGGTGCACAACATGGTTCGATAAGCCAATATACTGTATCGTTTTTTTATTTTTATTCCACGGTCTTGGAGCTAAAATTGGGATCATGTACAGTATACTCTGCTAAAGACAATGCAAAGAAAAAAAAAGAGATCAATATACAATATGGCGAACAAGGCATTTGTGACAAGTGCATGGGAGCCGCCATAATTATGGACATCCGCTATTATATTGAAATGTCCATGTTTATGCTGCTATTGGAAAAGAAAAACCTTCTTCACTCTCTCCACAGTTATGTCTGGTATGGCCATATGGCTAGGTGGCAGACATAACAATGCCATAACAACATATCAGACACATTCTCAAGGACAATATTTGTTTTGCTCTGTATCATGATTAAAGGACTAGGCTCGAATCCCCAAAATCTTGACAATGTCTTTTATTAGAGAGATTAAAAAAATTAAAATGTCTTAATTTTCATATTGCTATGCACTCACGCCACGCTAGCCTTTTACCAGGGGAACAGCCTTCTCCTCTTCTCCTGGCTCCCGGTGAAGCCCCCTGGGGATAGTGGCATGGTTCTGAGCACCATGGTGTCATTCCAGAACCCGTAGACCAGGCAGCAGGCGTCAGCCCGCTTCACTGTGAACTCGTAGCACCTTTGCGGCAACAGGTTGTTGACCTGTATGCAGTAGGAGTTGCAGGTCACCGTTCCTAGCTGGTTCCCTTCCTCCGTGTTGGTCGGCTGGAGGAGCTTGTAGCGGATCTCAAACTGTTCCCCAGGCTCCTGCTGCTCCTGCCCGGCCATTTCCCAGTGCAGCCGGGCGCAGTCGGCCAGAGCCTCCGAGCGTGACGTGTCGAACATCACGGGCATTTTGACGGACAACCTCAAATGGATCTGGGGCACCTTGGCGTTGCCCGTCTCGGAGATGAGCCGGTGCTTTGTGTGCAGCTCCCCGGGCATCAGTGTCGAGTCAAAGTCCGTGAACGCCTTAATGAGATGCGCTATCCTCCCATTTATGTGGGCGATCTCTTGATCGCCATAGTCGCTCTGGCTGGCTATGGCCTCCATTTCCACTTTGCCCTTACAGAACTGCTCGTAGAGCTCTTCCAGCAGGCTCAGCTGGATCTGCACCTGGCTGTGGCCCAGCTTCTTCATCCGCTGGAACTTCCAGGGATCGATGAGGTGGAGGATGGTGGAGTTGGACAGGTAGTTCTGCTGCGGGTCTGGTTGGTGGAGTGTGTCCTGGCGCATGACCTCCAGGTAATAGGAGCACTTATTGAGGATGTCCAGTTTGGACTTGCACTGCTTGATGTTACAGGGGTTGAGCTTAGTGGAGAGCAGCTGCGTGACCCGGTCATGGAGGTCTTTGAAGGTGATCCATTTTTTCGGGTCCATGCCAGGGCTGTCTCCTCCCTGGCCACCAGCGCAGCGTGTCTTCATGGGGTGGCGCTGATCGCTTACGTCACTGTCATCGCTAGGGGGGGTCATCATTCTTTTCATGTCAGCTGCAAAACACACAAGGAGATTTTCCTTCGTCATATAATTAAACATCTCTGTCTGTATTACTTTGGCGAGCTACATGTTTTCTCTCTTATGTAAAGATTAAACTGAATGAAAAAAAAACATTGTTTTATTGTCATACACACCGGATAGGTGCAGTGAAATGTGTTGTTTTACAAGTTCAGCTATAATAGTACGGCGCCCCTGGAGCAAATGAGGGTTAAATGCCTTGCTCAAGGGCACATTGACCAATTTTCCACCCTGTACACTCTAACCTATGGGTGAAATTTGTATATATAATTGTGTATGTGAGCACTCAGCCCGTTTGACCTGTAGAAGATTTATGTGGATGGAAACATCGTCAATAAAGGTGGTAATTGGACGCATACACAGTGTGCAGGACTTTCTGTTATTTTTAAGTATACCTCATTAGCCAGGCGCCTACTTTTTTTAAGGATGAGCATATGAACAATGAATGTACTCTGAAGATTGATAAGCAACAACAAACTTGGCTAGTTATTTCTTTGTTCAGGCTTTCCATTGAAGACAGATTTGAGACTTCTTCTTTCAAGAGAAAAGCCACAAACTGTCAACCTGTAAAGAAAAATGTTGTGGTTCACCACTTGACAGTTGAAATGATGCAACATTAAGGGAAAAAATGAATAGGCTAGAGATCCATTGTCTTCCGGCAGATGGTGTTATTCTAACGTGAAAGCTGTCGTGCCATCTGACCTAAGACAATGCTAGACGTCATGAAATAGGCCTAAGTACAGGGCCTTCAGAAAGTATTCATACCCCTGGACTGTTTCCACATTTTGTCTTGTTACAGCCTGAATTTTAAATAGATTAAATGAATGTTTTTTTTTGTCACTGGCCTACACACAATACCCCATAATGTCAAAGTGGAATTTCTACAAATTAATTTTTAAAATTAAAAAAAATGAAATTTCTTGCATCAGTAGGTATTCAACCGCTTTGTTATGGAAAATCTAAATAAGTTCAGGAGTAAACATGTGCTTAACATGTCACATAATAAGTTACATGGACCCACTCTGTGTGCAATAATAATGTTTATCATGATTTTTTAATAACTACCTCATCTCTGTACCCCACACAATTATCTGTAAGGTCCCTCAGTAGAGCAGTGCATTTCAAACACAGATTCAACCACAAAGACCAGGGAGGCTTTCCAATGCGTCCCAAGAAGGGCACCTATTGGTAGATTGGTAAAAAAAAAAAAATCTGACATTGAATATCCCTTTGAGCATGATGAAGTTATCAATTACACATTGGATCATGTGCCAACACACCCAGTCACAACAAAGATACAGGCAGCATTCCCAGTGGTGGAAAAAGTACCCAATAGTCATAATTGAGTAAAAGTAATAGAAAATGAATCGAATAAAAGTGAAAGTCACCCAGTAAAATACTACTTGAGTAAAAGTCTAAAAGTATTTGGTTTAAAATATACTTAAGTATCAAAAGTAAATGTATAAATAATTTCAAATTCCTTATATTAAGCAAATCCGACAGCACAATGTTCATGTTATTTTAATTTACAGATAGTCAGGGGCACACCCCACCACTCAGATATACTTTACAGATAGCCAGGGGCACACCCCACCACTCAGATATACTTTACAGATAGCCAGGGGCACACTCCACCACTCAGATATACTTTACAGATAGCCAGGGGCACACTCCACCACTCAGATATACTTTACAGATAGCCAGGGGCACACCCCACCACTCAGATATACTTTACAGATAGCCAGGGGCACACCCCACCACTCAGATATACTTTACAGATAGCCAGGGGCACACCCCACCACTCAGACATACTTTACAGATAGCCAGGGGCACACTCCACCACTCAGATATACTTTACAGATAGCCAGGGGCACACCCCACCACTCAGACATACTTTACAGATAGCCAGGGGCACACTCCACCACTCAGACATACTTTACAGATAGCCAGGGGCACACCCCACCACTCAGACATACTTTACAGATAGCCAGGGGCACACTCCACCACTCAGACATACTTTACAGATAGCCAGGGGCACACTCCACCACTCAGATATACTTTACAGATAGCCAGGGGCACACTCCACCACTCAGATATACTTTACAGATAGCCAGGGGCACACCCCACCACTCAGATATACTTTACAGATAGCCAGGGGCACACTCCACCACTCAGACATACTTTACAGATAGCCAGGGGCACACCCCACCACTCAGACATACTTTACAGATAGCCAGGGGCACACTCCACCACTCAGACATACTTTACAGATAGCCAGGGGCACACTCCACCACTCAGATATACTTTACAGATAGCCAGGGGCACACCCCACCACTCAGACATACTTTACAGATAGCCAGGGGCACACCCCACCACTCAGATATACTTTACAGATAGCCAGGGGCACACTCCACCACTCAGATATACTTTACAGATAGCCAGGGGCACACTCCACCACTCAGACATACTTTACAGATAGCCAGGGGCACACTCCACCACTCAGATATACTTTACAGATAGCCAGGGGCACACTCCACCACTCAGATATACTTTACAGATAGCCAGGGGCACACCCCACCACTCAGATATACTTACTTTACAGATAGCCAGGGGCACACCCCACCACTCAGACATACTTTACAGATAGCCAGGGGCACACTCCACCACTCAGATATACTTTACAGATAGCCAGGGGCACACCCCACCACTCAGATATACTTTACAGATAGCCAGGGGCACACTCCACCACTCAGATATACTTTACAGATAGCCAGGGGCACACTCCACCACTCAGACATACTTTACAGATAGCCAGGGGCACACCCCACCACTCAGATATACTTTACAGATAGCCAGGGGCACACTCCACCACTCAGACATACTTTACAGATAGCCAGGGGCACACTCCACCACTCAGACATACTTTACAGATAGCCAGGGGCACACCCCACCACTCAGATATACTTTACAGATAGCCAGGGGCACACTCCACCACTCAGACATACTTTACAGATTAAGCATTTGTGTTTAATGAGTCTGGCAGATCAGAGGCAGTAAGGATGACCATGGATGTTCTCTTGATAAGTATGCGAATTGGACCATTTTTAAGCATTCAATATGTAACGAGTACTTTTGGGTGTCAGGGAAAATGTGTGGAGTAAAAAGTAAATATTTTTCTTTAGGAATGTAGTGAAGTAAAAGTTTTCAAAAATATAAATAGTCAAGTAAAGTACAGATACTCCCCAAAGCTACTTAAGTAGCACTTTAAAGTATTTTTACTTAAGTACTTTACACCACTGATCCTTCCTAACTCAGTTGCCAGAGAGGAAGGAAACCGCTCAGGGATTTCACCATGAGGCCAATGGTGACTTTAAAACAGTTACAGAGTTTAATGGCTTTGATAGGAGAAAACAGGATGGATCAACTATATTATAATTACCCGCAATACTAACCTAATTGACATAGGGAAAAGAAGGAAACCTGTAAAGAATAAAAATATTCCAAAACATGCATCCCATTAGCAAAAAGGCACTAAAGTAATACTGCAAAAAAATGTGGCAAAGCAATTAACTTTTTGGCTTGAATACAAAGTGTCATGTTTCGGATAAATCCGATACAGCACATTACTGAGTACCACTCTCCATATTTTCAAGCATAGTGGTCGCTGCGTCATGTTATGTGTATGCTTGTATTTGTTGGACTGGGGAGATTTTCATGATAAAAAATAAATGGAATGGAGATAAGCACAGGCAAATTCCTAAAGGGAAACCTGGTTCAGTCTGCTTTCCACCAGACACTGGGAGACACTGGGAGATTAATTCACCTTTCAGCAGGACAATAACCTAAAACACAAGACCAAATCTACACTGGAGTTGCTTACCAATAACAGTGAATGTGTCTGAGTGGCCGAGTTACAGTTTTGACTGTAATCTGATTTTAAATCTATAAAAACACCTGAAAATGGTTCTCTAGCAATGATCAACAACCAATTAGACAAAACTTGAACAATTAAAAAAATAATAATGGGCAAATGTTGCACAATCCAGGTGTGGAAAACTCTTTGAGACGTACCTAGAAAGACTCACAGCTGTGATCCCTGCCAAAGGTGATTCTAACATGTATTGACTCAGGGAGTTGAAAGTCAGTCAGTCAGTAATTAAGAATGCTTATCTTATCAAGATATATTTGTGTTTTCTTTTTCATTATTATTTTGTACAAATGGTAGAATTTTTCTTTCCCTTTAACATGATCATTTCCATCACAATTGCATGCCAGCATGTTACACATTCAAAATATTGGAGAGCTCCCGTTGTATAGAAGGAGTGTGAAAAATTCCAGATCCAAAGGTCAGACTGAGATATAGGCTAGACCAAACAGAGCACATTAACACATGTACAGCAGGTAAAGAAGTAGGCCTAGCCAATGATCAACGTTAATGTTTTTCCGCCCTCAAAACAAATACAGCAAGACCGAAAGTAAGTTCGACAACGTTTGGCCTTTTTATAAAAAACAATTGGCTACCTGCTTGAACAAAAAATCCTAAATGAAATCCAAAATGAAATTAAATAATACATTGACAGCTTGTTGGTTAAAATATGTCTGAATAAATGAAATATACAATGAAATCGCTATTTACAGATCGATGCGGTCAAATATATTGGCACAGTTGAATGGAGCAGAATGTTCTGTTTAATCTTTTCAAAACTGGTTGAATTGTTATTTTTCCCCGGTAGGCACCTGCAACTTACCACATGTGAGATAAATTATACAGTAAATGAGAATAACTGCCTCCAACAAAATTAATCAGAATTTTTTATCATTTAGTCCAGGACATTTTTGACTTTGAAGTGAAAAATCTAAATTTCAGTTGAGATTTTTTGATGCTTGGTCCTGTGCAGTTGTATGTCAAATCAAATCAAATGTTATTTGTCACATACTTCGTAAACAACAGGTGTAGACTAACAGTGAAATGTTTACTGTTGGGCCCTTCCCAACAATGTAGAGAGAAAGAAAATGGAGAAATAACAGATTCAGATCATTTAACAGTCACATGTACATGGTTGCAGGTGTGATTGCAGGGTACGTTGAAAAAGTAAATATGTAATAATAAAAGTAATAATAGTGAAGAATAGTGAAGACATCAAAACTATGAAATAACACATATGGAATCATGTAGTAACCAAAAAAAGTGTTAAACAAATGAAAACATTTTTGAAAGGAAGACCCAGACTTAAATCTGCTGCAGAGGATAAGTTCATTAGAGTTAACTGCACCTCAGATTGCAGCCCAAAAAATGCTTCAGAGTTCAAGTAACAGACACCTCAACATCAACTGTTCAGAGGAGACTGTGTGAATCAGGCATTTGTGGTCGAATTGCTGCAAATAAACCACTACTGAAGGACACCAATAAGAAGAAGAGACGTGCTTGGGCCAAGAAACACGAGCAATGGATGGACATTAGACTGGTGGAAATCTGTCCTTTGGTCTGATGAGTCCAAATTTGAGATTTTTGGTTCCAACCGCTGTCTTTGTGAGACGCAGTCGGTGAATGCATGAGTGGTTCCCACTGTGAAGCATGGAGGAGGAGGTGTGATGGTGCTTTGCTGGTGACACTGTCAGGGATTTACTTAGAATTCAGGGAACACATTCTGCAGCGATACACCACCCCACCTGGTTGCGCTTAGTGGGACTATCATTTGTTTTTCAACAGGACAATGACCCAAAACACCTCCAGGTGTATAAGGGCTATTTGACCAGGAAGGAGAGTGATGAGAGTGAGACCTCAAACCAATTGAGATGGTTTGGGATGAGTTGGACCGCAGAGTGAAGGAAAAGCAACCAACAAGTGCTTAGCATATGTGGGAACTCCTTCAAGATAGTTAGAAAAGCATTCCTCATGAAGCTGGTTGAGAGAATGCCAAGACTGTGCAAAGCTGTCATCAGGGCAAAGCGTGACTACTTTGAAGAATCTAAAATATATATTTTGATTTGTGTAACACTTTTTTGGTTACTACATGATTCAATGTGTTATTTCATAGTTTTGATGTCTTCACTATTAATCTACAATGTAGAAAATACTAAAAATAAAGAAAACCCCTTTTGAGTGGTACTGTAAAAGAAATAGTGATTCATACAAGGGTCAGTCTGCCAATATTTGACTGAATCTGTCGGCTATGGCCTATGCCTGCTCATCAAATTATAGGCTAATAGATTTTCAGTCATGATTCATTCTTAGCTACAGTAGCACCAGGAAATTCTCCCAGTTGAAAATATATTAATCTTCACTCCTCAAATGACTGAGACGGTATGCAGACTATTCATATCTGATAGGTTACTGGAAGCAGAAGATGATCTGCTTTTTTGTTGTAATGAAACAGCAGGGAGCAGGTCTCGAACCCGCGACCTTCTAGCCCGAGGTCCGGCGCGCTAAATCAATGCTCTTGCGTTGATTTCCGCGCTCATAAACCCAGGGTCGTTACACTATTGACCAGATACTCAAATGGCTGCTCTAACAATTAAAATAAATGCCTTCGAAAATGGGAGGCAGTCAGGAGGAGTCGAGATCAGGTGGGACCCTTCTAGCCAATGAAAGGGCAAATACGCATGTGAACAATAGGCACAACTCCAATAAAAAATATTTTTTTCTCAAAGTAACCGGGATGTCACGTGTCCTACTTAGCTAGCTATCCGGGACACTCGTAACAACGTAAGCAGTACGGCACTTCTATTCGATCAAATACGCCTCACGTAGCAAATAAGCCATTACATTTTTTTGTGGACCAAATTCGACACTCACTGACCTCCATACAAAAACTAATCGGTTGTTGAGCGAAAAAAACCCAACTAAAAACCGCAACCTGCTGGACAAGACAGATTTTGGGCCCAGTTATCACTCTCGCTTCGCCTCTTCCTCTACTAAAAACATTGTGCAAATGTACAGAAGGGCTAGGTTTTCGATACAGTGTTCAAAACAAACACGGCGAAGCTCATTTCACAGAAGCTCAACTCTCTTTGACCAACCGACGGTGTTCATTAGGCCTACTGTATTCAAGCAGAATTTCTTACCTGCTCGGTCTAATGCATTGCCGTCTTGCACCACGAATAGTTTGAAAATAAATGTTGTTTTTAATTGGTGCTTTTAAAAGTTACCATAGCTACGAACTCAAATGGCACAGGTGCAACATTGTGAGGTCATACTTGCATACATGTTGAGACGATTACAGTAGCCAGAGGTCTTGGCTTAATTTCTAGGCTCCAGACCTGCTCCCTGCTGTTTCATTACAATATAATGGATCATCTTCTGCTTCCAGTAACCTATCAGATTGTAAACGATTTTTTATTTATATATATATATATTTTTTACATATTATACCTCTTTATAATGCGTTGCAAACGGAATGTTCGATAACATTGATTATTAGCCTATTAATCATTTGCGAGATCATGCGTCTTTTCGAATGACTTTGCACTACTAGCTTATTTTTACACCCGTTAGGCCTACCCCAATACCATGAAATGTAAGACATTTTCATTCCAAAATCTATGTTTTCCAGTAGATAATACAACTATTTGTTTTAGAGAGAAAAGGACGTAATCTGACATTTAAACCTATGATGGAGAGAATATTGAGACCTGCACCATCTATTGACGACCACAAAGTGGCAGTAAAGACCATCTGTTGCTTTATGCAATTGTCACTGGAACTGCAGTAATGACTTGTTAATCACACCATCTGATTGAACAATAGACTTATAGGCTTGAACCTTCAAAACAATTGTTAGGACTATGATCTAAAGCCGTATACACGCACAAATATAGCCTAACATTGGAAAACCAGTCCCAAGTCATTTCACTTGTGTGTTCATTAGGCTAATCATACCATGTGCACTTGGGAAGATCAAATCAAATGTTATTGGTCACATACACATATTTGGCCGATGTTATTGTGGGTGTAGTTAAATGCTTGGACTTAGGAGCTAGAAGCAGAGCTTCCATGTCTGTCAGCGTCATCTGGTACTTTTAATACATGTAATTATAAAATGAATAGCAAACATATGAGGTAAAGTAGCCTACTGAAAAGTCAGCTGAAGGAAATTATCATTTTCAAGGGTGCCCAGGTTCCAAATCAAAAGGCTAGCTGCATTTCAGTTGGAAATGAATTGTTGTTTCACAATGTAAGACCAAGAATTATGGTCTATATTAATTTAAATGATCATAAATGACCATAGGCCTATAGACAGTTCCGATTGCAAAGCATTTCTATAAGTCCTCTTCTAGCGCAACAGGGGTAGGCCTGATTACCAACAGCGACGAGACAGCCTACATGGAGTAGGTGAGAGCCCTGGCGGACTGGTGCCAGGAGAATAACCTCTAAACACAAGTATTTTCGCTGCACGTGCAATAACATCTGCAAATCTGTGTAGCCTACACGACCAATAAACATTGATTTGATAAGATGGGATAATGGTTCACCCCTGACATTATTGGATGGACATGACATTAAGGAGATGACATTATGACAGAGATGACATTATCAACCTCTAATGCATTCATTCCAATCTGTGACTGTAATAGTCCAGTGAGTAATGTAGTAGGTCTACACTTGATAACTTTGATGTACTCATAATATGAGTATATCAGAGTTGCGTTAAAAGCTGGGGTTGCGTCCCAAATGGCATCCTATTCCCTGGCCTATATAGTGCACCACTTTTGACCAGGACCTATGGTCAAAAGTAGTGCATTATGTAGGGAATAAAGTACAATTTGGGACACATAATAAATCATCATTACATAGGCTTGTTTCAACAATTATATTCAATCATATGACTGGATTTGTCAAGAGAATATTCCAAATGTTTATTCTAGCTACATGATTAAGTCTTATGTCACCAGTGTTTTTACATATTGAAATGACAACATCTCTGACATCTTATAAGGCTATAATTGGCTGAATCGTTATATAAGCTCTATTCTATAATGGTATTACCATCACTTTGTCAACATAGTGTTTTGCTTCGCTTTAACTTATAAATCTGTAATTTCTATTGGATTCCACATTGCATTTCATCCAACACCCAATTTAAAATATTTGTTTTATCCAATTAGGTTGAGATTTGTTTATAAACCATAGATAGCATGAATATGGCAATGTATAGATTCTACTATTAGGGGGCAGCGTCTATTATGTTTTGCATTGTTTATGTGGGAGGTATTTCAGTAAAAGTCTTTGCATTCTGTTATCAGCAACACCATTGCCTTCCAGGACTGATCTGTGATGATGGACCTCTCCCACGGAGATCTTAATAACCCAATGACGTTCTATTCAGACCAAAAAACACCATAGAGAGAATCTGTTACCAAGAAACCAATAAAGGTTCTTCAGATCATACAGTGATTACAAGGGAAAATTCCCCCAAAGCGCACCAGTTTTGCCTCTGCTTGTCAGCACATGGTCACATTTTGCCCATTCATGGCAAGCCTGATAAGGCGAAATATGAGCATCAGGCCTACATGTCGACAGACTGTCTGTCTCTGTCTCTGGTTGCGTCCCAAATTACACCCTATCCCTACATAGACAGTGCACTACTTTTGACCAGACCCCTATGGCCAGACCACTCAGTAAACATTTAATTGTACAGTTTACACACCACTGTATCCTGTGCATAAGACAAAACTCTGATATGATTTTAGATTTTGATGGGCCCTGGTCAAAAGTAGCGGGTTGTAGAGGTAAGAGGGTGCCATTTGTGAGGTAACCTGTGTCTCTGTACAATGTGTACCTCTCCATTGGTTGTGAGGCCCAGGACCCCCCTCCTCATTCACTGTTTATTTCTTAAGGGTACAGTAGCCTTCTCTTCATTCGCTGTTTCTCTTTTAAAGGTACAGTAGCCTTCTCTTCATTCACTGTTTCTCTTTTAAAGGTACAGTAGCCTTCTCTTCATTCACTGTTTCTCTTTTAAAGGTACAGTAGCCTTCTCTTCATTCACTGTTTCTCTTTTAAAGGTACAGTAGCCTTCTCTTCATTCACTGTTTCTCTTTTAAAGGTACAGTAGCCTTCTCTTCATTCACTGTTTCTCTTTTAAAGGTACAGTAGCCTTCTCTTCATTCACTGTTTCTCTTTTAAAGGTACAGTAGCCTTCTCTTCATTCACTGTTTCTCTTTTAAAGGTACAGTAGTCTTCTCTTCATTCACTGTTACTCTTTTAAAGGTACAGTAGTCCTCTCTTCATTCACTGTTACTCTTTTAAAGGTACAGTAGTCCTCTCTTCATTCACTGTTACTCTTTTAAAGGTACAGTAGTCCTTTTATCATTCACTGTTTCTCTTTTAAAGGTCCAGAAGTCCACTCGCTATTCGCTCTTTCTGTTCTAGGAAAAAGAACTAGGTTAAATCCTAAATGGCACACTTTTCCCCATTTAGAGCTCTACAACAGTAGTGCACTATATAGGGAATAGTATTCCATTTGGGAAGCAGTCATAACCCTTTTTGAACTCAACCCTTTTGGTGACTGACACACACACACCCTCCATCTTAGGTGACCTCATTTCCTTTGGTAGCAGCCGTGGGAATGCAAAATCTAAATACAAACTGACCAGAATGTTTTTTGAGTGCGTCCATGAAATCATTGAACTAATCAATTACTGTAAATAGATTACTGAAGATTTGGATATGAATGATTGGCAGCACGACCGTGAGAAGTACTCTTGTTTGCTAGGTCTAAAAGACAATTTAAGATGAAATATGTATGTTTAGTTTCAAACACTTTGAATTGTTTTATTTATTATTGCTGTCTAACAAATATCATGAGATTTGACAAATCAATTCCTATCAGTTCCATTCTTTCCCTTGGGTGGGGAGAAGGCCACCTGGTTCAATAATCCAATTTTAACCATGACTCTCTGCTCAAGCAACGGAACTGCACTCTGCCAAGTGATAATCCTCATGAGGTCAAACTAACATTGCAGCAGTAGAGATTAACTTAAATTCAGATAATGACTTTACATGGCCTTGCCTGGTTATACAATAGGGGTGTAGGGTGAGGTTGCCCCTAGATGCTGATCTGGGATCAGTTTTGCATTTTCAGTTTTGCATGGCCTGGCACATTGACGTAAACATGTTGCTTTAGACCCCTCAATTGGTTTGATGTCAGTCACCACTTTGAATTTGCACAAACTGTGAATCATCACTATCATAACTAGTGTGATGTCTCAACATGTTCCATAACCTATGAGGAAGGAACATACAACTCCATGCCTATTGGATCTGCTAAAATATATCTGTCAGTATAGGACTTCACTTATTTAGTGGCCTTGTGGTTAGAGTTTGGAAGGTTGGGAGTTCGATCCCTGGCTAAGTCATACAAAACGCTGTAAAATGGGGCCAGATGCATCTCTGTTTGGCACTTAGTTAATACTAAATAGATTAGGGGTAAGGCTCTGCGATAGACTAGCGTCCTGTCCAGGGGGTGTACATGTACATCACTATTTATGCCATTTAGAAGACATTTTTATCCAAAGCTGCCATTAAGATGCCTCACACCATAGAAACAGGATATAGGCTCCTGCTCCTACGAGCTGCTCTGGCTTGCACAAGCCAAGGCTACTTATAGGCCCAATATATGAAGATATTGATCACTGCTCCAGTCAGTGTCCCTATTCATCCTTACCCACCAATTTCACTATGAACTTGAATTCTAGCCCTGCCATGTTATAATAGGACCAATGAGATTAGGATTAACCTGGTTTGAGTGGCAAGAAGAAAATACATTCTATTGTGCCTCCCTCTATGGCCCCAGGGTAAAGTTTCCCTTAGGTACTTCCTCTCCCCCAATCCTAACCTTAACCATTAGTGTGGGAAATGCTAAACTGACCCAAGATCACCGTCTAGGAGCAACTTCACCCTGTCTGTGCGCTGAAACAGGAAACTCAACAGTGCCACAGACACTAGGAGAGGAAGTAAGGGCTAGTGTCCATATCCTGGTGTTACAACATCTGAGGGACACATACATGCAGTACCAGTCAAATGTTTGGACACACGTACTCATTCAAGGGGTTTTCTTTATTTTGTACTATTTTCTACATTGTGGAATAATAGTGAAGACATCTAAACTATGAAATAACACATATGGAATCATGTAGTAACCAAAAAAGTGTTAAACAAATCATAATATATTTTATATTTGAGATTCTTCAAAGAAGCCACCCTTTGCCTTGATGACAGCTTTGCACACTCTTGCCATTCTCTCAACCAGCTTAATGAGGTAGTCACCTGGAATGCATTTTAATTAACAGGTGTGCCTTGTTAAAAGTCAATTTGTGGAATGTATTTTCTTAATTTTTATTTTCTTTTACCTTTATTTAACTAGGCAAGTCAGTTAAGAACAAATTCTTATTTTCAATGACGGCCTTGGAACAGTGGGTTAACTGCCTGTTTAGGGGCAGAACGACAGATTTGTACCTTGTCAGCTCAGGGGTTTGAACTTGCAACCTTCCGGTTACTAGTCCAACGCTCTAACCACTAGGCTACGCTGCATTTGAGCCAATCAGTTGTGACAAGGTAGGGGTGGTATACAGAAGATAGCCCTATTTGGTAAAAGACCAAGTCCATATTATGTACAGAACAGCTCAAATATGCAAAGCAAAACGACAGTCCATCATTACTTTAAGACATGAAGTTCAGTCAATCTGGAAAATTTGAAGAACCTTGAAAGTTTCTTCAAGTGCAGTTGCAAAAACCATCAAGCGCTATGATGAAACTGGCACTCATGAGGACCGTCACAGGAAAGGAAGACCCAGAGTTACCTCTGCTGCAGAGGATAAGTTCATTAGCAGCCCAAATAAATGCTTCACAGAGTTCAAGTAACAGACACAAATCAACATCAACTGTTCAGAGGAGACGGCGTGAATCAGGTCTTCGTGGTCGAATTGCTGCAAAGAAACTACTACTAAAGGACACCAATAAGAAGAAGAGACTTTCTTGGGCCAAGAAACATGAGCAATGAACATTAGACTGGTTGAAATCTGTCCTTTAGTCTGATGAGTTCAAATTTGCGATTTTTGGTTTCAACTGCCGTGTCTTCGTGAGACGCAGAGTAGGTGAATGGATGATCTCGGCATGAGTGGTTCCCACCGCGAAGCATGGAGGAGGAGGTGTGAGGGTGCTTTGCTGGTAACACTGTCAGTGATTTATTTAGAATTCAAGGCACACTTAACGAGCATGGCTACCATAGCATTCTACAGCGACACGCCATCCCATCTAGTTTGCGCTTAGTTGGACTGTCATTTGTTTTTCAACGGGACAATGATCCAAAACACAACTTCAGGCTGTGTAAGGGCTATTTGACAAGAAGGAGAGTGATTGAGTGCTGCATCAGATAACCTGGCCTCCACAATCACCCGACCTCAATCCAATTGAGATAGTTTGGGATGAGTTGGACCGCAGAGTGAAGAAAAAGCAGCCAACAAGTGGTCAGCATATCTGGGAACTCCTTCAAGACTGTTGGAAAAGCATTCCTCATGAAGCTGGTTAAGAGAATGCCAAGAGTGTGCAAAGCGGTCATCAAGGCAAATGGTGGCTTCTTTGAAGAATCTAAAATCTAAAATATATTTTGATTTGTTTTACACTTTTTTGGGTACTACATGATTCCATCTGTTATTTCATAGTGTTGATGTCTTCACTAATATTCTACAATGTAGAAAATAGTAAAAACCCTTGAATGAGTAAGTGTGTCCAAACTTTTGACTGGTGCTGTACTTTCAGTCAAGTGACACAACTATAAAGAGATTCCTCAAAATCAAAAGGGAAGTAAATGGATGATAGTCGGAAAATCTGAGCATTTCAACAATGGAACCAGTGTTCTGATATCTACTCACGTGTTAGATCACACCTGCAGGTGGGTTGTGCCAGAAAATATTTTAGCCATGATTGTAATTGTAATGACAGGCTTGTCACTGTGGGTGACAGATTGTGTGAGCAATGACAAGGTTAAATCGTTTCCATAATTGAACTCAGAAAATCCCACTGTCACATTCCAAGATTCCATCTGTCCGTCCTGTATAGATAGACTCCCAGGAAAATAAATAAAGTATTTTTTAATGTAATTACACAGAACGTCTCTCCTTTCCAATCACTGTCAGATATTCACTCCAGCAGTAAATGGTCCTGTCACGAACAGTCAAGGCAACCATCTTCTCACCTTAGCTTTGCTCCACACACCATGGCATAGACTGACCAGGTGAATCCAGGTGAAAGCTTTGATGCCTTACAGTTAATTCTACTTCAATCAGTGTAGATGAAGGTGAGGAGAGGTTAAAGAAGGATTTTTAAGCCTTGAGTCAATTGAAACATGGATTGTGTTTATGTGCCATACAGAGGGTGAACGGGCAAGACAAAATATTGAAGTGCCTTTCAACGGGGTATGGTAGTAGGTGCCAGGTGCACCGGTTTGAGTGTGTCAAGAACTGCAACGCTGCTGGGTTTTTCACTCTCAACAGTTTCCCATGTGTATCAAAAATGGTCCACCACCCAACTGACATCCAGCCAACTTGACACAACAGTGGGAAGCATTGGAGTCAACATGGGCCATCATCCCTTTGGAATGCTTGACACCTTGTAGAGTCCATGCCCTGACGAATTGAGGCTGTTCTAAGGGCAAAAGGGGGTGCAACTCAATATTAGGACAGTGTTCCTAATGTTTTGTACACTCAGTGTATACACGTGCATGTAATAAAATAAAGATGCACAAACTATGAATGAAATAGTCTGTTAACTTTACTCCACTGACCAGGTTTACATTGCATGTCGACTTCCTGTAATAGAAGAGGACTGTGCCTTCCAACCACCTGCTGCTGTTAAAGCTGTAAGACTGCAGTGAGAGGAAATGGAAAAGCTAAACTAACCATGTATGAGATTATGAGGAAGGCCCCAGTCACGTGGTTTGGATTGACACTGTGGTGTTATGGCTCTAGGATTTACACTGAGGAAAGGAAGCCTTTTGTGGATTATACTAGAGGTCACAGGGTTCAAATTGAGCGTCTGGAGGGAAGTGAATGTAAAAGTGGTTTGTTTTGAGTGCCTGAGTTGTTTGGCACTGTCCAGAGACAACCCATAGCCCCTGACTAGCTCTAACGTACATTGCAGATCAAAAAGGATGGAATTGGTATGAAGCAATATGGCAAAATTTCCACATAGGGGAAGGTGGAGTTAATACCATTTCCCTTTTACCTATCCAACTCTTTCAGATCTACATTACAGGCCTAGGCCCTTGGGGGTAGAGGGTAGGGGGTAGGGGACAAAGTGCACTTGTCTGAGTATGTTTCCTGTCGTAGCACAGGAATCGAATGCATGAGTCACATGTTGGCCTGCCCCAAATCGTACCGTGCTGGCTCTGATATTTTTCTTTTCATATTGTCCCTTCCAGTGCGGTTCCATCAGTAGGGATGGGTGCCTTGCCAGCCCAGGACAGCACTGCCTTGTTTGGCTCAGTAGTGATGGATGCATAGCCAGCCCAGGACAGCACTGCCTTGTTTGGCTCAGTAGTGATGGATGCATAGCCAGCCCAGGACAGCTCTGCCTTGTTTGGCTCAGTAGTGATGGATGCGTAGCCAGCCCAGGACAGCTCTGCCTTGTTTGGCTCAGTAGTGATGGATGCATAGCCAGCCCAGGACAGCTCTGCCTTGTTTGGCTCAGTAGTGATGGATGCATAGCCAGCCCAGGACAGCTCTGCCTTGTTTGGCTCAGTAGTGATGGATGCATAGCCAGCCCAGGACAGCTTTGCCTTGTTTGGCTCAGTAGTGATGGATGCGTAGCCAGCCCAGGACAGCTCTGCTTGGCTTGGCTCAGTAGTGATGGATGCGTAGCCAGCCCAGGACAGCTCTGCTTGGCTTGGCTCAGTAGTGATGGATGCATAGCCAGCCCAGGACAACTTGGCTTGGTTCAGTAGTGATGGATGCTTAGCCAGCTCAGGAATGCCACAGTAGGGATGGATTTGTAGCCAGCCCAGGACAGCTCGGCTAGGATTGGCTCACTAGTGATGGTTTGTAGCCAGCCCAGGACACTTCGGCTTGGCTCAGTAGAGATGGATGCGTAGCCAGCCCAGAAATGGCTCGCTAGTGATGGATGCGTAGCCAGCCCAGAAATGGCTCCCTAGCGATGGATGCGTAGCCAGCC
The DNA here is from genome assembly GCF_018296145.1 of Oncorhynchus tshawytscha. NCBI lineage: Eukaryota > Metazoa > Chordata > Actinopteri > Salmoniformes > Salmonidae > Oncorhynchus > Oncorhynchus tshawytscha. Next base: position 62,436,225 of record NC_056435.1, read on the forward strand.
CAGGAATAGTACAGTAGTGATGGATGCGTAGCCAGCCCAGAAATGGCTCCCTAGCGATGGATGCGTAGCCAGCCCAGAAATGGCTCCCTAGCGATGGATGCGTAGCCAGCCCAGAAATGGCTCCCTAGCGATGGATGCGTAGCCAGCCCAGAAATGGCTCCCTAGCGATGGATGCGTAGCCAGCCCAGGAATAGTACAGTAGTGATGGATGTGTAGCCAGCCCAGGAATAGTACAGTAGTGATGGATGTGTAGCCAGCCCAGAAATAGTAGAGTAGTGATGGATGCGTAGCCAGCCCAGGAATAATACAGTAGTGATGGATTTGTAGCCAGCCCAGGAATAGTACAATAGAGATGGATGCGCAGCCAGCCCAGGAATAATACAGTAGTGATGGATTTGTAGCCAGCCCAGGAATAGTACAATAGAGATGGATGCGTAGCCAGCCCAGGAATAATACAGTAGTGATGGATTTGTATCCAGCCCAGGAATAGTACAGTCATGATGGATGCATAGCCAGCCCAGGAATAGTACAGTAGTGATGGATGCGTAGCCAGCCCAGGAATAGTACAGTAGTGATGGATGCGTAGCCAGCCCAGGAATAGTACAGTAGTGATGGATGTGTAGCCAGCCCAGGAATAGTACAGTAGTGATGGATGTGTAGCCAGCCCAGGAATAGTACAGTAGTGATGGATGCGTATCCAGCCCAGGAATAGTACAGTAGTGATGGATGCGTAGCCAGCCCAGGAATAGTACAGTAGTGATGGATGTGTAGCCAGCCCAGGAATAGTACAGTAGTGATGGATGTGTAGCCAGCCCAGGAATAGTACAGTAGTGATGGATGTGTAGCCAGCCCAGGAATAGTACAGTAGTGATGGATGCGTAGCCAGCCCAGGAATAGTACAGTAGTGATGGATGCGTATCCAGCCCAGGAATAGTACAGTCGTGATGGATGCGTAGCCAGCCCAGGAATAGTACAGTAGTGATGGATGCGTAGCCAGCCCAGGAATAGTACAGTAGTGATGGATGTGTAGCCAGCCCAGGAATAGTACAGTAGTGATGGATGTGTAGCCAGCCCAGGAATAGTACAGTAGTGATGGATGCGTAGCCAGCCCAGGAATAGTACAGTAGTGATGGATGCGTAGCCAGCCCAGGAATAGTACAGTAGTGATGGATGTGTAGCCAGCCCAGGAATAGTACAGTAGTGATGGATGCGTATCCAGCCCAGGAATAGTACAGTAGTGATGGATGCGTATCCAGCCCAGGAATAGTACAGTCGTGATGGATGCGTAGCCAGCCCAGGAATAGTACAGTAGTGATGGATGCGTAGCCAGCCCAGGAATAGTACAGTAGTGATGGATGTAGCCAGCCCAGGAATAGTACAGTAGTGATGGATGCGTAGCCAGCCCAGGAATAGTACAGTAGTGATGGATGTGTAGCCAGCCCAGGAATAGCTCAGTAGTGATGGATGCGTAGCCAGCCCAGGAATAGTACAGTAGTGATGGATGCGTATCCAGCCCAGGAATAGTACAGTCGTGATGGATGCGTAGCCAGCCCAGGAATAGTACAGTAGTGATGGATGTGTAGCCAGCCCAGGAATAGCTCAGTAGTGATGGATGCGTAGCCAGCCCAGGAATAGTACAGTAGTGATGGATGCGTAGCCAGCCCAGGAATAGCTCAGTAGTGTGAAAAAAAGTATAAGGTTAGGGGTTTGGGGTTACGTGCTCCTGCTAAATGGGATTATACTGGTGCGCTCTGTCAGGCTGTTTTGTTTTGATCAATAGCCACAGAAATCTGTCATTCCATATCAGCCTAAATCACCTGTTAAACACATTTGACAGCTTCAAAGGCCCAATCGGCTGTGCTCATGAATTAGTGGAAGTTTTGTTTGTTTTTCTATGAGCGTTGAGGCATGTAATGTGAGAGAAGTAGATATTTGATGGCTGTGTGCCTAGTGAGTTTACCTGACAGGTTATTGGCAGAGAAAAGATATTTGAATACCTGTACTTGGAAACGGTCTCTGGCTTTGTAATATGATAATGCTTACATCAGTATGTGTTTGCGTATTATCACGCAACTGTACTGCGTGTTGGCCATTGTGGCGATCAAGACACATCCATACAATCGAATAATCTGTCAAACAAACAAACATGTCGTACGTCAAAAAATGAGCTACAGCGTTTGGTTTAATTCCCCATTACAGTATAACTATTGCCCCTCTATTTTGCCTCTAGACCTATTAGTCTAGGTGTGGCGTAAACAATACAACACATTTATATTGAAAGTACTACTCAGTCACAATAAGCACTACTAAGCTCTAACACACTGGGCTATCAGTTATGGTCTATCAGACTTGCCTTCCACACACCAGTGTTTGTCAGTCAGCTGACATAACATCATCAGCAACTGACTCCATTCACACACAAGGCTGCAAACCCACCCTCGTGATACTGCCATTCCCTAGGTGCCTCCCTCTGCCCGGTCATTGAATGCAGACACACAGATGTATGTGCACGCACACACACACCCGGACATAGAAACGCACACACGCACACACACGCACGCTCTTCCTCTACCCTAGCAGCCTTTCTCCACTCACCCTCTCATTTTCATAGATGATACCCTTCCCCCATGTTCAGTGAGCAAATACCTAACTTTGTCCACACTCTCTCCCTGTTAGCGAAATCCCCTTCCACCATATGCTTGCTGTAGCTTCCTGTTTTTGTCTTTGTCTCCCATGTTTAGCTGTACTGTGTGGTTGTTGGCTGGCTGTTGTGTAGGCCTTACTTACTACCACATGTCAGTCTGGTCCTCTTAAAGGAAAATTCCACTCGAAAACTATATTTTGGTATTTTTTTCATTAGTCCACTGTTGACACAGTCCCAAAATATTTTGCATGTTAGCGGTCAAGTTTTCAAGATAGTGGACTTTCAAGAAGCGAAGTGTCACTTGCCACATCATCATGATGATGCGTTTTAAATCATATGACGCATTTTGCATCATATGATGATGCGTTTTACATCATCATGATGATGTGGCAAGTGACACTTCGCTTCTTGAAAGGCCAATATCGTGTCCAATATCGTGACTGCTGACATGCAAAACATTTTGGGACTGTATTAAAGGTGCAATATGCAGAAGGCGCTCCGCCATTTCCTGGTTGCAAGTACAAATAGTTTGCCTAATTTCAGATTATGTGACAAAACAATCCATGGATTATGTAGAGCACCTTTACCCTACAAGGTCCGTTGCCTGCTGGTATTCTGTTCTACCTGAAAATGTATTAAACACACCTGGTGTCCCAGTTCTAAGTCAGTCCCTGATAAGAGGGGAACAATGAAAAAATGCAGTGAAACTGGCTTCGAGGTCCCGAGTTGAGTTTGAAAGGTGTAGAGAAACATTGTACCATTTAAACCGCTGTGAAATATATTTTCATTAAACTAAAATATTGTAATTTCAGCTGTTTGAAACTGGTGTAGAAAACTGAAAGTAAAAGACGCAAAAACTTAAGAATGGGAAACATGGAAATAGAGCACATAGAACCGAAGTACCACTCCTTACACTTGTGTTCAATGAGAATGGCAGATCTATAACTCACAATTCTATGTGAATTTGGTCAGGTCACCCAAAAAGTTACATATTGCAGCTTTAACAGTGGACTAATGAAGAAAAACATGAAAACACGTTTTTGAGTGGATTTTCCTTTAAACTAGTAGATATGCATATGACACCAAAAAAACAAACATGTATTGGTCACATACATGTGTTTAGCAGATGTTATTATGGGTGTAGCAAAATGCTTGTAAATGCACCACCAACTGAACACCTGGTTTGATTGCTCCTCACAAACAAGGGCATCTATATCAGTAACCCCTGAGAAAAGTGGGTCTAGAACTTGGAATAGAATTTGTGTGAATTGTTATGTCATATTCTGTACCTATTTATTCATTAATTAACAGCAAGAAAACAACAATAAAAGGAGGAAAATGTGTTAATTGAAGTCTTTTTCGGTCCTTTGTTTTCAGTTGGAACGTTACCCTTCCTCATGTCAGTTTTCTAGACCAGGAAATTCTTCAGGGATTTCCGCAAATGGGAAAGAAACATGCCCTCTCCTTTATCTCCTTTGTCACCGTTGACCTTAAAACAACATCAATGTCAATAGCGCTTTGTCATAGAGCACATAATGTTTCTTATTACTCATCTTGAAGTCAACAGACCATTCCATCATGTATCTAATGACCCTTTTGTTGATAAAGTGAAAAATATATCCCCCCAGTAGTGATCACACATGACTATTGTGAACCCAGGCATGTTTGCAGTGTATAGGTTTTTACGAGAGGTCAGCAGCTCTTTGGTGGGCTGTTGTGGGTTTTTTGATCCTGGCTTTTATGGCCATGTTAGTACAGTGTTAGGTGACATGTTGTTGGAGCTCTTACTGAAGGGAGGGGGTGGTTCTTAGACAACCCTCCCCACGGTGCCTTGCCTGTACTGGGAGGAGTGACACAATTAGAGGGGGACTGAATGTGGTGCTCTGGTGCCAGGGTGAGCAGTGAGCACAACACTCCATTTTCTCACACTGTCTTTGTTATCTAGGACAGAACTGTGCAGAGGCATGCATGGTTAGGACATTATGCTTATGTCATCTACACAGGTGACCATGTGTTGCACTACTAATGCTCCTCAATGACAATGGGCTGGGAAATGACTTGTAAGGACGTTTCACAAAGAACAATGGAAGAAATCCTTTGTTTTTGTCATTTTGCCACTGGTGTCACACCCCAGGGTACCCCGGGAGACTGGTGCTCTGCCAGATATGTAGTCAGTAAGGCAGAAACCTTTGTAGCCTTTCCCATAATTAATATCCTATCTCTAGAAATCAACAGAAATGGCCACTTGCAGAAACTATTAGCAACTAGTAAACTCAGTTACGGTGGACAAAGTACCAATATAAAGTTGTCATTGTGTTTACCATGCGTCACAAGGCAAAATTGTGGTGTAGATATTGGGGGGCGAATATCTACACCACAGGTCCTACCCGGCAGGTCCTACCCAGAATGTTTTTTACATTTTAAAACATAGATCCTGCAATTATACACTGTTAGAGATGACAAATTATGATTCTCTTGAGGGGTTTATGGAGGAGTATCTGGAGGGGGTTATGTGGAGGGATATCTGGAGGAGTATCTGGAGGGGGTATGTGGAGGGATATCTGGAGGAGTATCTGGAGGGGGTATGTGGAGGGATATCTGGAGGAGTATCTTGAGGGGGTATGGAGGGGTATCTGGAGGGGGTATATGGATGGACATCTGGAGAGGTATCTGGAGGGGGTATGGAGGGGTATCTGGAGGGGTATCTGGAGGGATATCTGGAGGGGGTATGGAGGGGTATCTGGAGAGGTATCTGGAGGGGGTATGGAGGGGTATCTGGAGAAGTATCTGGAGGGGTATCTGGAGGGGGTATATGGATGGATATCTGGGAGAGTATCTGGAGGGGGTATGGATGGGTATCTGGAGGGGGTATGGAGGGGTATCTGGAGGGGATATCTGGAGGAGTATCTGGAGGGGGTATGGAGGGGTATCTGGAGAGGTATCTGGAGGGGTATCTGGAGGGGGTATATGGAGGAGTATCTGGAGGGGTATCTGGATGGGTATCTGGAGAGGTATCTGGAGTGGGGTATATGGAGGGGTATCTGGAGGAGTATCTGGAGGGGGTATGGAGGAGTATCTGGAGGGGGTATGGAGGGGTATCTGGATGGGGTATGGAGGGGTATCTGGAGGGGTATCTGGAGGGGGTATGGAGGGGTATCTGGAGGTGTATCTGGAGGGGGGTATATGGATGGATATCTGGAGGAGTATCTGGAGGGGGTATGGAGGGGTATCTGGAGAGGTATGGAGGGGTATCTGGAGGGGGTATGGAGGGGTATCTGGAGGGGGTATGTAGGGGTATCTGGAGGGGGTATATGGAGGGATATCTGGAGGAGTATCTGGAGGGGGTATGGAGGGGTATCTCGGTATGGGAGGGGTATCTGGAGGGTATCTGGGGGTATGGAGGGGGTATGGAGGGGTATCTGGAGGAGTATCTGGAGGGGGTATGGAGGGGTATCTGGAGGGGTATATGGAGGGGTATCTGGATGGGGTATGGAGGGGTATCTGGAAGGGGTATCTGGAGGGGGTATGGACGGGTATCTGGAGGGTATATGGAGGGGTATCTGGATGGGGTATGGAGGGGTATCTGGGGGAATCTGGAGGGGTATCTGGAGGGGGTATGGAGGGGTATCTGGAGGGGGTATATGGAGGGGTATCTGGAGGGGGTATGGAGTGGTATCTGGAGGAGTATCTGGAGGGGTGTAAGGAGGGTATATGGAGGGGGTATTTTGAGAGAGTATGGAGAGGAATCTGGAGGGGGGTATATGGAGGGGTATCTGGAGGGGTATCTGGAGGGGTGTATATGGAGTGGTATTTTGAAAATGCAGTATAAGTGGAACTCACACATTTTGTAATTAACTATAGGACATATTTCTTCAAAATCTGGAAACGCTGGACAGTTACTTTAAAGCAAATAAATTCTCTGCAATTCTTCACATTTCGACACAACGACGTGTTCATATACAATCTGTGGCCCTCCGCCCTCCAGACCCCCCACCAATTTTTTTTTTTTTTTGAGGCAGTGGCCCATGGCAATTTCACCTACACCATGCATTATTTTTACAGTTGTATTTTCTTCATTATATATCACCTTTTCTTTTCAGTTGCCAGGATGGAGAGTTCTTAAGACCGTTGGAGAGGGCTTTCCTCTTCCTGACACAAAACGGCAGTTGTGTTATTCTGTCTTGTTTTTCCTCCTTTTCATGAGCACAGCATCACCCCTGAGGGGAATTCACCTGGTGTGACTTGACTTGGGATGTGTTGTGACATGTTACCCGTGTTCTTTACGAGATGATTTTCACGAGGTGATTCTAATTAAGCGTAATATGAGTGGGCTTGTTGACATCATTACTGGCAGTCTGGCACCTTCTAACATCTCTTTGAAATCCACAGATCCACTGCGCCCTGCCTGCAATGATTTGGTTCTATCATATCTTTTTAATGTTACATTTTTTTAGGGTGTTAGATTCTGAGAAGACTCTCTGGGTTCGCTGCATTTCATTTTGAATTGTGCAGTCAGAGGTGCCAATAGCACGTTTGAATAGCTACATACTGTACTTCTGTTGTGTGAATGCAGTGTTTGTGGAAGTCACACAAGACTCCCTCTGTTGAACTTGCTTAGAGGGAGACAGCCATTTGACATTGCAGCTCCAAAGGCCCATCTGTTGTGATGGGGGGGTTATTCTAGAATGAACAAAACCAGTATTTCATGAGAATCAACAGTTATGCTGATGACTCAACACTATACACACCAGCTATCACAGCAGGTGAAACCACTACAACACTTAAGAGCTGCATTCAGAATGGGTAAGTTAGGACTAACTTTACCCCTACTTACATGTACAAATGACCTTGACTAACCTGTACCCCTGCACATTGACTTGGTACCGGTACCCCCGTGTAAAGCCTCGTTATTATTTTATTGGGTTACTTTTTATTGTATTTTTTACTTTAGTTTATTTAGTAAATATTTTCTTAACTCCATTTCTTGAACTGCATTGTTGGTTAAGTGCTTGTAACTAAGCATTTCACGGTAAGGTCTAAACCTGCTATTTTCGGCGCATGTGACAATTAAAATTGGATTTGAATATTTCCAAAACTAAAAGCATTTTATTTGGGACAAATCATTAATTCAACTAAATCTTGTAATGAATAATTTGGTAATTGAGCAAGTTGAGACTCAACAGCTTGGAGTAACCCTGGATTGTAAACTGTCATGGCCAAAACATATTGATACAACAGTAGCTATGATGGGGAGAAGTCTGTCCATAATAAAGCACTGTCTAAACAGCACGAACAACAAGGCAGGTCCTACCGGCCCTCGTTTTGTCACACCTGGACTACTGTTCAGTCGTGTGGTTAGCTGCCACAGAGGGACTTAGGAAAAGTACAATTTGCCCAGGACAGGGCAGAATGGCTGGCCCTTAAATGTATACGAAGAGCTAACAATAATATGCATGTCAATCTCTCCTGTCTCAAAGTATAGGAGAGATAGACTTCATCACTAGTATTTTTGAGAGGTACTGACATGTTGAATGCACTAAGCTGTTTGCTTAAACTAATAGCACACAGCTCGGACACCCATACATACCCCACAAGACATGCCACCAGAGGTCTCTTCACAGTCCCCAAGTCCAGAACAAACTATGGGAGATGCAGAGTACTACATAGAGCCATGACTACATGGAACTCTATTCCACGTCAAGTAACTCATGCAAGCAGTAAAAAAATAAAAATAAAAACACTTTATGGAACAGCGAGGACTGTGGAGACATGTGCACAGACAGACACGTGCACAGACAGACACGTGCACAGACAGACACGTGCACACATGCACAGACAGACACATGCAGACAGACACATGCAGACAGACACATGCACACACACACACACACATGCACAGACAGACACATGCAGACAGACACATGCATTTTGGTAGTAGATATGTGGTAGAGTAGTGGCCTGAGGGGGCACAATGTGTTGTGAAATGTTTTTAAAATTGTAGAACTGTCTTAATTTCACTGGATCCCAGGAAGAGTAGCTGGTGCCTTGGCAGGAACCAATGGGGATCCGTAATAAATACAAAAAAGACAAGCCTCAAGGGAGACAGCTTCTCTTTGTAAAAGACTTGCCCCTTCCCAGCTAATTTTATATTTCATCTTTACTTAACTAGGCGATAATGATGTGAAAATATCCTTTGGGTATTGGGCTTAAGGCATGTTTAAACAAGCACAGGCATCATCTAACCATTGTAAAAACCAATGCCAAAGTGCTTTGGTAGGAACTGTTTTACTGCAGTCTCACCAGGCAGACTACACACTTCCTAGAACTCTTACAGAAAGGACAAAAAAAAACAATGTTCTTTTTGTTCATAGACTTTATTGGAAGAGAAACCAAAAGATGTACAACAATACCAAAGAGAAGTCTTCACTGAAGCTAACATCTCTAGTACGCTCTAAGACCAGACCAAGGACAGTGAATTCCATTGAAATGATAGGAAGCATAATTCACATCACGATAATATGGAGATTCCTCCTCTAAACCCTCAGAGAAAGATGACAAGCAATTAAAATAGCAAAAAATTAAAACAGGTCAAACCTGCTTCGTTGCACAGTGTTTTTAGTGAGGGACGGTTGCATAGAAGCTTGTTGTGTGAATCACCAAATGGAACTATAAAATACTCAATCTCTGCATGATTGAGAAAGTAAAGAACATGAGACGAAAGTGCGTCTCTAATCAGCAGCAAACCACACGTTACTAAACATTGACAGGTAGATGTGTAATTTACCAAACCCAGCAGCAAAAGAAGAGTTAGTTTTACTGTACATCTGAGACTATTGGGATATTTGGTGTCACCTCTTGTACAGCAAACCTGCCACAGTACACTACAGGAATATTTTCAGTTGAGTAAAAAGATTGCATGAAGAGCTCGAAATAAACTGAATTAAAGTAGTATAAATAAGATTCTTAAAAAAAAAAAAAACAGTCTCTTATACTTGTCTCCATGGTCCCTTTCGTTAAATTAGGTATCTCAAAAAACAACAATTCTGACCTTGAGCTTGCTTACAGGTCATACAGTTTACCAACCCCGGGCAGAAAACAAGTAGTGGAACATGAGGTATATTTCTCAAGGGAAGGGTGATCAAAACATGGCAGAAACCATAAGAGAAAGATGACCATTGTATTAGAAAGACAATTGCCTGCCTTAAAAGTAAGCTTCAGCTAAATGCAAACCAAACTCAAAATGGGTACAGACAAAAAAAAAAAAAAAAAAAACTGACCCGTTCCACTTGTGTAAAATGACAGAAGTTGTGTAATTTGGATAACCCTTTAGATCTTAAGGATAAACAAGAAATGACCCATTTTCTTTGCTTAAATGAAAACTAAGCAACAAATATGAAAAATACTGTTGAATAGAACAGACAACTTACATAAACTTAGTTCTGATAGCAATGGGATTCGCAACCCTGCACTTCCCAAAGAATCAGAAAACAAATATATACACAGACAAACATGATGGCTCAGTTGAGGAAAGTCTCTGCAAACGTACAGGCAAATGAGGTAGCATAATACACAGAGGAGGACTGGAAACAAGTCTATATGGCTGCTTAGTGACTAAATCACAAAAGAGGAAAACACTTTGATGCAGAACTAAAAGTGAACTCAATTAATGGCAACGATTTACAAAGCAACAACAAAAATCTGAGATTGTAGTTTTGTTAGGTAGTTAAAATTAACTTTGAACTAAAACAATTGTGAATTTCAGTCGATATTTTCTCCGATCAAAAGGTTATATTTCTCTAAATGTGATCAAGATTCTCAGTAAGAGTCAACAATCACTATCCCGAATAAAAAAAACTGTGCCATCCCGTGTTTGTCACACATTTGCGATATGTAAGATCCTACCAGGTGTTTGGGAAGCTCAAAGATAAAATACCCTTCAACAAAATGGCTCAAAAAGAAAATCATTAAAAACATTTTTTTTTAGTACAAACAATCTTAAAACAGAATCAAATAGATCAATATGCTGCTCTTATGTAAAGTGTGAGATGGCAAAAACAATTCACAAAAATACATGACCAGTCAATATACTGAGTTGAGAGGAGATGTAGGGTGGTAGCCAGTCTCTTAGGAGCAATCCATAGTTTAAAAACACAGTACACCTTAAACAGCTTTTTTCTTTTTTACCAACAACTGGGCTGAGTCTAAATCAAAGAATATCCCTATGGGTGATATCACCATATCCACAGCATCGATCTCATCACATCTCAAACAGCACCCATCGGCTTTAAATGCACACTTTCCAAACCCCCCCCAAAAGTCCAAATTCAAATTAAAGAAAACAATTAAAATGGTAATTTCAATCCCACTTTCAGATGATTATCAAGGCACGGTGGGGCATAATAAAAAAGGCTACTTGGATTTAAATCATTTAAGCAAAGGTGCACATACCATCTGTAAAAAATATATATTTTCAGTCCACTGGTTTCAAATCAACAATTTGCTCACCATTTTATGTCATGCCTTCAAGTGATGGACAAGTTAAAGTGAAACGGGATGAAAAGCTGTCAGTAGGATAATGTAGTTTGTCAATGGAAGATGGGGCAAGATGGTGGGGTGTCAGTGAAGCATGCACACAAAGTGGCCGAGGTGTTGAACATATATCAAACGTGTCTTGATACACAGTGCCACCGGTTCACAGGGTGAACCCAAAACAGACACATTCAGGACAAACAAACAACCAACCAAACATGGCCATCCTACTACAAAGCAGCAGATATAACAGGTATATCAATACAAATGGAGTACATGTGTAATCATTATTCTACAATTAATTTCAGGCCAAGTAAAACATTCCCTGTAACAATATAGGTTGAGAACTGTACTGATAGAATACTAATTCCATTTGCGGTATCAATTAGCTCGAATGCTTCCTTTTTCTTTTCTCACGGTAGATATTTCACAGTCTTCCAAAGTAAAGTGTACTTTCACTGATTCATTGGGTCCAGGAAGTTTGAAAGTGGTACCTGAGGAGACAAGGGAAAAAAATCTAAATAAATGCATAATTTAAGTCAGAGCTAACATGCAAAGAATGTTCAGTTAAAACAAAAAAGTGGATATATTCAATCCAAAAATTGTATTAAGCAAGATTGTTTTTTTTTTTTTTAAAACACACGGGCGCAGGAAAAAGAGATGTAGCCTTGTAGCTAGGCCTTCCAACCTCTCCATCACGAGGTTGTGTGGGTGGCAGGAGGAGTTCAGGGCCAAGACAAAAGAACACAATCTAAAACCACAATTGAGAGCATTCACACCTAACCATAAACAATTTAATCTCAATGACTAAGCTATTAAAAAACCTACTGTTATGTCAAGCCAGCTGACTTTTTCAGTTGCATAACCTAAATGGGTTGCATGACCTAAATGTGTGGCTTAAGCGCAAATGGGTCAGCGGCAGCTAGCGTGAGACATTAAAACACTAGAGGCTCTTAACAGTGCACACAGAAATCCTTCTCTGAATGCGGGCCAGGGTAAACAAACACCCAGGTCTTTCACACTGGCCATACGGAGGACATCTGAACTGGTCAAACCAGCAGCTAGTCTGAGGGGCTATACACTCACCAGTGTGTTTACATAGTCTGAAAGACAAGTATGGAGTGTGTAAAAACAGATTGATAAACAGCCATATTCACTACAATAAATACATTAACCTTACTATAGCCTACAAAACCAGACTTGTGTGGCCTAGGTCAGTGTTTAGTATTGCTGAGTCAATGCAACAGTGGCCCGCTGCAGACCATTACCAGGCTACTACCTACATGTCCCACTCATCTGCAGCAGCCACTGCAGTGGGACCATTGTCTGGGTCTGAGCCACAAACCCCAGCTGACTGAAACTTGGCCCTAACATGACACGAGGACGCAATAGCACTGTTTATCATATCATTACTCAGCAAAAACACAACCCGGTAATAGGGTCATATTTGGGTTGTATGTGACATCACCTTAAATATGAAGATGCTGGTTTGTGACAGTGTGATTTTGTTAGTTAGGCACTGCACTGGAATTTTTATTAACTTGATTACAGATACCATTTTCCAGACATGACAACCTTGCTTCTTCTAAAGCCTGGCTTCCTGATAGAAGGTACTATAAAAGGGATAAGGAACAGGTTAAAGGAGAATTTGCCCTTTTCTGAAGAAAATCTCTATTTTTGATGTAAATGGCTTGTTATAGAAGGGTCCAGACTCTTTTTTTTTTTTTTTTTTTTTTTTTGTGGAAACTTTGCTCAGCTGCAAATCACTTCCTCATTGCTTGTTGTGCGGTATCGGGACACACAAAAGACATGGAACAAAAAAACACCCACCGTCCTTTTCGAAACAGACACACTCTCAGTATAGTGATGCAAGTCTTTAGATGTTTTAAACATTAAATTGTGTCATTACAAACTTTATCCGCAACGTTATAATCAATTTTGGTTGAGTCGTTTCCCCCACGCTGTTGTGGAGGCCGAGTGTGTCTTTATAGTACAGACACAGCCCACGCAGCACAGCTGGTAGAAACGGCTTGTGATGCAAAAAATGGAATACAGCGGATAAAGTTTGGAATGACAATTTCATGTATAATACATCTAAAGACCATCACTATACTGAGTGTGTCCGTTTCTAAAAGGACGTATTTGGGTGTTTTTTGTTCATGCATTTTACGTGCCTTGATACTACACGAGTAAGTAAATTGTTTCTGAAAAACAAGACCCCCACCCCCCCAAAAATGGAAAAGTCTGAACCCTTCTATAAAACATGACATTTACATCAAAAAGGAATAGGAAAATTCTACTTGAACTTTAGTATGTGAATTATTTTAGACTCATGAGAGATTTAAATCCACAGTAACATGGTCCTTTGCTGAATATTTTAGTATTTTATTAGGATCCCCACAAATCAATACACAGTAATTTTAGTATTCCATATATTCTCCAGTTATTTGAAATCCATTGCGTTTACCACTGAGGACTGTATGCAAATTGTCATTGTTTGGCTGCCAGTGGCAGATTCTTGCCTACTGATGCCGTCCTATTTCTCACCAACCTGTTATGTAGCTGGTTTAAAGGGGATTTAAAGCCTCAGCTCTCTGTCCATGGAGATTTTTTAATTCAACCTTTATTTAACTAGGCAAGTCAGTTAAGAACAAATTCTTATTTACAATGATGGACTACTGGGGAACAGTGGGTTAACTGCCTTGTTCATGGGCAGAACGACCTTGTCAGCTCGGGATTCGATCCAGCAACCTTTCAGTTACTGGCCCAACACTCTAACCACTAGGCTACCTGGCTCCATGCTCCTATGAACTTCACATGTTGGTGGTCATGGAAATGACCCTCACACAAACACAGTCTATATCTACTGAGAACAGCGCGCTTCTCTACACATGGATACACCTATGGAGGACATACAGTACACGCTGTTCAGTCAAGCCCTGACATAATCCAAGCCGTTTCCCATAGGGAGCATTGACTTAACAGCAGTTTGTGTTTCCTGTTCTGATAACAGTTGTTCCTAAGTGGTGTTATGAACAAAACAAACTAAGGATGCAAGACGTGCCTTGATTATAAAAAATGTATTACATTTTCCATTAATTCATCTCTTTGCTGGCTTGCACTTATGTTTTCACTAGTGTCTCTCTAAATAGAAATAACTCTGCCCTTCAGCTGGAATGAGGAAGAAAGCCCTGGACTCCTCAACCAGTATAAACTGCTGGAGCTAAAGGAATTCAGTTGAAAACATCTGGGGAGCAGGCAGCACAAACATTTGGAACTTATGAGCCGATGCCCTGACCAGAACCTTCTGTCACTAAGTATACCTCTCTACTGGGCTACAGAGACATCTTTCAAAGCCAATCTGTCAACAGAACAGTGCTTGTGGATAATAAAGTACATCTAGACAAAACAACCAGCGTGAAACAACCATTGATTGTAGACAATGCAAAAACAAGACAAAAGATTAAATGTATGGATAAGCACCTGGGGAAGAGTTCTAGTTCCGATTCTCGGGGGGGGGGGTCACGCAGCACATGTGAGCTGGTCCATCCTGTTGTGTAGCTCAAGCGCATTGGGCCGGTCCTGCGGGTTGACCGACAGCATGTCCTGCAAAAGTTTCTTCACCCCATCTGACATGGAGGACTTGCGCTTCTGCGGGATGTTCAGTACCATCTTTGGGTTCTCTAGCAGTGCCTCGCCAACTGGCACGATGTCGGCACCCTGCCTCACGTAAGTTCCCAGCAGCTCGCGCTTGGACTCAGCGTCGATAAAGGTGATCCGCTCCAGCATTGCCCAGATGATGATGCCAAGGGCGAAGATGTCCGCCTTGGCCGTGTAGTGGCCCTCCCACACCTCGGGTGCCATGTAGAAGTCTGAGCCGCATGCCGACGACAACCAGAACTTGTTGACGTTGACAACGTTTTTGTTCTTGTCTTCGCCCTCGTCGTCCTTCCCAGCACCCCCTAGGCCAGCACACACCTTGCTGAGGCCGAAATCGGCGACTTTGAGAACTGGTGTCCCCGACTTTTCAGAGATGAGGATGTTGTCAGGCTTGAGGTCTCGGTGGACAATGTTGTTTTCATGCAGGAAGGCCACGGCACTGGTGAGCTGGAGCATGAAACTGTTGTTGGTCAGCGGGTCGGGTCGTCGCGACAGGATGAACTGGTTCAGGTCTCCACCTTCACAGAACTCCATGACGAACCAAAGGTAGCAGGGTTCCTCTGGGTGGCTCAGCACTCGCTCACCTGCAATGGATGGACATGAATCAAAAAAAGTGCAGCAGTACTAAACAGTAAAACGAACCCCTACCTTACAGAACCATGGATACCAAATGAGCCAATACTGTGAAAAATAAAGGAAATTATAAACAGATGAATGATTAGCTTGACAAAAAGACAATCATGACTAGGTAATGAAGTTCTCTTTTCTGATCACAGTTTAATACCCAAACTGGATAATATTACAAAATGTACACATAAGATGCTTTAATTACAAAATCCATCGCCGCAGCGTCGCCAAGGAAGTCATATTGGACATTTCAGTCTATAACCTCAGTTAATCCAACTCCCATTATCTAGGGTGTGTGTGTTCCAGGAAAAAAGGTTGTGACAAGCTGCAAAATATAGGAATTACAAGTGGGCTAGGCTGTTAAAAAAACAGGTTTGGAGTAGCTTGAATGTTCTCTTGTTTGTATACTGTCAACACAATGACGTCTAACAGGTACAGATATGACTATGGTGCTACACAAACTTCTTATAAGCCTAATATTACCTAGGCCTACATGAATACATATTAACCTAGGCCTACATGAATACATATTAACCTAGGCCTACATGAATACATATTAACCTAGGCCTACATGAATACATATTAACCTAGGCCTACATGAATACATATTAACCTAGGCCTACATGAATACATATTAACCTAGGCCTACATGAATACATATTAACCTAGGCCTACATGAATACATATTAACCTAGGCCTACATGAATACATATTAACCTAGGCCTACATGAATACATATTAACCTAGGCCTACATGAATACATATTAACCTAGGCCTACATGAATACATATTAACCTAGGCCTACATGAATACATATTAACCTAGGCCTACATGAATACATATTAACCTAGGCCTACATGAATACATATTAACCTAGGCCTACATGAATACATATTAACCTAGGCTATATTATAGACAGTGATATCTGCAAATGCTTTCTTCACTATGCCTCTGTTACTTGAACAACAATCTAACCTTGAGCAACTTCATGCAAAGCTTTGTAACAGCATGACCTCAAGAAATCCAAAGGAATGTTTATCAAATCCCCATTTAAAGACAAATGGGCGAAAGGGTTAAACACAACATTAATGAGGCAATGTAGCCTAGTGGTTAGAGCGTTGGACTAGTAACCGGAAGGTTGCAAGTTCAAATCCCTGAGCTGACAAGGTACAAATCTGTCATTCTGCCCCTGAACAGGCAGTTAACCCACTGTTCCTAGGCCCTCATTGAAAATAAGAATTTGTTCTTAACTGACTTGCCTGGTTAAATAAAGGTAAAATAAAATCAGGCGAACTGTGATCCTATCATAGGTACTAATTTGAATACAAACAAGAGAAACTACTTCACACAAGGCAGTTGAACTTGTGAGTGGAAAGAGTGGTAAAGAATGCACTCATAGCAAACTGTCAAGACCTTGACCCACTATAAAATATAGCTATTATGCCTACCAGAAACTAGGGCTGTGACAATAGCCTTATTGCGTTATTATTTCATTGGCAAAAATGAAAACACGAAGCAGACCTTATTCTTTAGTCCTTTAAAACCTGATACATGCTAAATATTGTGTGCCCTACCTGGGGACAATAAATAAATGTGACTAGATGACACCATAATTAATGTTTGTTTACAACATTAGGGCGGTTGTTAAAACCTGTTCATGTTTTATTTCCTTACCACAATGCTAATAAGTATCGCGATTACTGGTATCGTCCTGGTCCTACCTGAAAACAGGATACAATTATCTACGTGCGAAGAATGAGAACCTCAATCATTATCTGTCCTCAGTGGATAAATTATCCCACTCGAATAAGTATTTTGAATACTGATTCCATCACCAAATCAAGTGGTATAAAACTGTACGCAAGTAAACTTCAGGCTTCAAATCAAAAAGCAAATCGACATTCTATACTGTAATGAAAACAAATATTTCAGGGTGAACCCTAGGGCTTACAGAGTATGGTATGGCCTGGCTAATAGCACTTGCATAACAGAGAGGGCCAGCATTGTGACAAGAGGGCGACACAGCCATTAAAGAGGCTTCCATTCAGTGAGCCAAGATGACGACACTCACAAAGACCCTCAATGAGAGCTGGTACGTGACACCAACTCACGTATCTCAAATGGCTTTGCTCAAAAGCATTCAGATTGAAATATTCACGTAAAAAAAAACAGCTCCCAAGACCGGACAATAACTGATGCAATTGCTGCTTCATTGTAACATCGTTTCCAAGCATTTCACTTCAACCTGACCTAGGCTATACCGTCTCGACTGATCTGGAAAATAACCGGTGTGCGACAAAATCTACGGTGTTCATACTACTAGAATATTAAAACGTCCCAGTCTAGTGGATATGATAATCAATGGCTTGACAAAAAGAGGCCACTATAATACATCTAAATTAGGTTACGTCATCACTGGAGGACAAAAATAAATAATCGCTTCCACGCATTGGTTTCATTTTACACTTTCGTTGAACTGAATAGACAATGGAACCGACACAAAATGCCCACCATATACCATAAGACAGCTGCCGGCATAGAGAAATGACGTAACGTGAATTGATATACAACTGTGATTTCCACACAATCATCATAGGCAGCATACCTTTTAATGACGTCTCCACCAACCGCAAGTATTGTTTGGATCTCTTGTTCCCATGACTCATTTTCTGAGCCATACCGTTTCTTTGTAGCACACATTCTTCTAATTGCACCACATTCTCGTGTCGTTTCTCAAGGCTAGCCAGGGCCCAGAATTCTGCCAAGGCAAGCTCGACATTTTCTGGTGCATCGCATCGAAGTTTCTTTACTGCAACGCTTGCACCCGACCTCCGTGCAATCGCTTCATAGACCACGCCATAGCTGCCCCTTCCGACCTCACGGAGTAAACTGTACCGCGGAGCCATAACCTTTCGCTCCAAACTCCAATTTTTGATAAAGCCAGCGTCATCCTCCATGACATCATTGTCGTCTGTATTCCCAACACTCAAAGATCTTAGGACGTTTGCATTTTCCCTTTTCGCAGACGCATCTTGCGTACCAGTTATTTTGGCTTTCACACTCCTCGCCCGTCTACGTCTGTTGTCACCTGTATCCATGGATGTCTTCACGTTAAAAGCGAATACACGAGGAAATGAGGTATACACTGCTTTCCTTTCATACCTTTCGACTAAAAAGCAAACGAGCGCTTGTTATTTATACACCTTCCAATGTTTGTGAGGATGATTTGATTACACTGCTCAATGGCGTTATCTCACACAATCAATATCAGAGCCTAGTGGAGCAAAAATTCAAGGAGGGGAGGGCAAATCTAAAGACTATACCATTCTCTTAAAGTAGGGGTGTAGGAATGAGGTTATGGGAAATTAACACAACAATGCTTTCTCTACTGATGCTGGTTTAAACATTTGCCAGTGAATGCATTTCCAGTATAAAACCTCCAATAAACTAGGCCTACATAAAATTGCGCAACAGCAAACGTTATTTATAATTGATAAGAATGATGCTGGCATTGGTAACATGAGGCCCTTTCTTCAATTCGGCTTCTTGAAATAGGTCCAATGCCTTTAAAACAGCCTACTTTCATCAACAATTAAATTACGCAATAGAACTCATACTTTGGATGAAAATTGCGTGCACATCCGGGACAATCTTACATTTTTCCATGTGTCCTGGACACATGTATGTACTTTTCTCCCCCCCTCATGTTTTCCCCATATGGCTTCTTCCTTCCAGCATGGTCTTCAACGTGGGTGCATCTCCTTGCAGGAGAACACGTGAGGGAGCACACGCAGCCCTGCCCCAGGGTAGCTGGACAGGAAATCAAATCAAATTTGAGTCGTGACGTACAGTGCAGTTGATCAATATCAATAATAAGTAAAATAGTAAAATACAAAATAACAAGTAGGCCTAATATAAGTATATAGAAGAGGTAGTATACGTATAATAATGGGATGTATTTACAAATATAAAGTGGGTTGTTTTTTTTACCTTTATTTAACTAAGCAAGTTAATTAAGAACAAATTCTTATTTACAATGACCGGTCAAACCCTAACGACGCTGAGCCAATTGTGCTCCACCCTATGGGACTCCCAATCACAGCTGGTTGTGATACAGCCTGGAATCGAACCAGGGTCTGTAGTGACACCTCTAGCTCTGAGAGGCAGTGCCTTAGGCCGCTGCATCACTCTGGAGCCTGGTAGTGACAAATGTTATTTGTTACATGCTTCTTAGATTGTAGACTAACAGTGAAACGCTTACTTATGGGTCCCTTTTCAACAATGCAGAGTTAAAGATAAGACAAAAAGCCCCCCCTCCCCATAAAATTATCCAATAAAAAAAAGAATAATCATTGAAATAGTGATACAAGGAATATATACATAGTGAATAACGAATAAAAATAATTAGCAAAAATAACATGTCTATATACTGTATAGGGAGTAGAAAACAACATGCTATATACTGTATAGGGAGTAGAAAACAACATGCTATATACTGTATAGGGAGTAGAAAACAACATGCTATACACTGTATAGGGAGTAGAAAACAACATGTCTATATACTGTATAGGGAGTAGAAAACAACATGCTATGTACTGTATAGGGAGTAGAAAACAACATGCTATATACTGTATAGGGAGTAGAAAACAACATGTCTATATACTGTATAGGGAGAAGAAAACAACATGCTATATACTGTATAGGGAGTAGAAAACAACATGGCTATATACTGTATAGGGAGTAGAAAACAACATGGCTACATACTGTATAGGGAGTAGAAAACAACATGGCTACATACTGTATAGGGAGTAGAAAACAACATGGCTATATACTGTATAGGGAGTAGAAAACAACATGGCTACATACTGTATAGGGAGTAGAAAACAACATGCTATATACTGTATAGGGAGTAGAAAACAACATGGCTACATACTGTATAGGAGTAGAAAACAACATGGCTACATACTGTATAGGGAGTAGAAAACAACATGGCTACATACTGTATAGGGAGTAGAAAACAACATGGCTACATACTGTATAGGGAGTAGAAAACAACATGGCTACATACTGTATAGGGAGTAGAAAACAACATGGCTACATACTGTATAGGGAGTAGAAAACAACATGGCTACATACTGTATAGGGAGTAGAAAACAACATGGCTACATACTGTATAGGGAGTAGAAAACAACATGCTATATACTGTATAGGGAGTAGAAAACAACATGGCTACATACTGTATAGGGAGTAGAAAACAACATGCTATATACTGTATAGGGAGTAGAAAACAACATGGCTACATACTGTATAGGAGTAGAAAAAACAACATACTGTATAGGGGAAAACAACATGGATACATACATACTGTATAGGGAGTAGAAAACAACATGGCTACATATACTGTATAGGGAGTAGAAAACAACATGCTATATACTGTATAGGGGAGCTACATACTGTATAGTAGAAAACAACATGGCTACATAAAACAACATGGCTACATACTGTATAGGGAGTAGAAAACAACATGGCTACATACTGTATAGGGAGTAGAAAACAACATGCTATATACTGTATAGGGAGTAGAAAACAACATGGCTACATACTGTATAGGGAGTAGAAAACAACATGGCTACATACTGTATAGGGAGTAGAAAACAACATGGCTACATACTGTATAGGGAGTAGAAAACAACATGGATACATACTGTATATGGAGTAGAAAACAACATGCTATATACTGTATAGGGAGTAGAAAACAACATGGCTACATACTGTATAGGGAGTAGAAAACAACATGAGTAGAAAACAACATGGCTATATACTGTATAGGGAGTAGAAAACAACATGGCTACATACTGTATAGGGAGTAGAAAACAACATGGCTACATACTGTATAGGGAGTAGAAAACAACATGGATACATACTGTATATGGAGTAGAAAACAACATGGATACATACTGTATATGGAGTAGAAAACAACATGGATACATACTGTATAGGGAGTAGAAAACAACATGCTACATACTGTATAGGGAGTAGAAAACAACATGGCTATGTATAGGGAGTAGAAAACAACATGGCTACATACTGTATAGGGAGTAGAAAACAACATGGCTACATACTGTATAGGGAGTAGAAAACAACATGGATACATACTGTATATGGAGTAGAAAACAACATGCTATATACTGTATAGGGAGTAGAAAACAACATGGCTACATACTGTATAGGGAGTAGAAAACAACATGGCTACATACTGTATAGGGAGTAGAAAACAACATGGCTACATACTGTATAGGGAGTAGAAAACAACATGGCTACATACTGTATAGGGAGTAGAAAACAACATGGCTACATACTGTATAGGAAAACAACATGGCTACATACTGTATAGAAAACAACATGCTATATACTGTATAGGGAGTAGAAAACAACATGGCTACATACTGTATAGGGAGCTACATACTGTATAGAAAACAACATGGCTACATACTGTATAGGGAGTAGAAAACAACATGGCTACATACTGTATAGTAGGAGTAGAAAACAACATGGCTATATACTGTATAGGGGAGTAGAAAACAACATGGCTACATACTGTATAGGGAGTAGAAAACAACATGGCTACATACTGTATAGGGAGTAGAAAACAACATGGCTACATACTGTATAGGGAGTAGAAAAAAATGGCAACATGTAGAAAACAACATGCTATATACTGTATAGGGAGTAGAAAACAACATGGCTACATACTGTATAGGGAGTAGAAAACAACATGGATACATACTGTATATGGAGTAGAAAACAACATGCTATATACTGTATAGGGAGTAGAAAACAACATGGCTATATACTGTATAGGGAGTAGAAAACAACATGGCTATATACTGTATAGGGAGTAGAAAACAACGTGGCTACATACTGTATAGGGAGTAGAAAACAACATGGATACATACTGTATATGGAGTAGA
This sequence comes from Oncorhynchus tshawytscha, assembly GCF_018296145.1. Taxonomy (NCBI): domain Eukaryota; kingdom Metazoa; phylum Chordata; class Actinopteri; order Salmoniformes; family Salmonidae; genus Oncorhynchus; species Oncorhynchus tshawytscha. Next base: position 62,458,656 of record NC_056435.1, read on the forward strand.
AAACAACATGCTATATACTGTATAGGGAGTAGAAAACAACATGGCTACATACTGTATAGGGAGTAGAAAACAACATGGCTACATACTGTATAGGGAGTAGAAAACAACATGCTACATACTGTATAGGGAGTAGAAAACAACATGGCTACATACTGTATAGGGAGTAGAAAACAACATGGCTACATACTGTATAGGGAGTAGAAAACAACATGCTATATACTGTATAGAAAACAACATGGCTATATACTGGGAGTAGAAAACAACATGGCTACATACTGTATAGGGAGTAGAAAACAACATGGCTACATACTGTATAGGGAGTAGAAAAGAACATGGCTACATACTGTATAGGGAGTAGAAAACAACATGGCTACATACTGTATAGGGAGTAGAAAACAACATGGCTACATACTGTATAGGGAGTAGAAAAGAACATGGCTACATACTGTATAGGGAGTAGAAAACAACATGGCTACATACTGTATTGGGAGTAGAAAACAACATGGCTACAATGCCTTCAGATAACTTTTTCCAAATGTTGTTGTGTTAGGCTGAATTTATAATGGATTCAATTTAGATTTTTTTTGTCACTGACCTACACACAATACCCCATACTGTTAAAGCTGAAATGTCTTGAGTTAGTAAGTATTCAACTGGCACTTTCACTGAAACGTTGATTAATGTGAACTGTCCCTGTAAAAATAAACTCAACTCAACCCCTTTTGTTATGGCAAGCCTAAATAAGTTCAGGAGTAGAAATGTGCTTAACAACTTACATAATAAGTTGCATGGACTCACTCTGTGTGCAATAATAGTGTTTAACATGATTTTTGACTACCTCATCTCTGTACCCCACACATACAATTATCTGTAAGGTCCCTCAGTCAAGCAGTACATTTCAAACACAGATTCAACCACAAAGACCTGGGAGGTTTTCCAATTAAACACAAAGATGGCCACCTTTTGGTGGACGGGTAAAAAAACGCAGATATTTAATATCCCTTTGAGCATGGGAAAGTTATGAATTACACTTTGGATAGTATATCAATACACGCAGTCACTACAAATATACAGGCATCCTTCCTTACTCAGTTCCCGAAGAGGAAGGAAACTGCTCGTATCATGGTGCCGAAGAAGATGGCTGAAGTTTTACGTGCTCCTAACCGATTGTGTTTAGTTTTTTTTGCGTTGTTTGTAACTTATTTTTTAACTTATTCTGTACATAATGTTGCTGCTACCGTCTCTTATGACCGAAAATAACTTCTGGACATCAGAACAGCGATTACTCACCACAAACTGGCAGAAGCTTTTTGTTCCTTTAACGAGTGCGACGTGAAGGACATACTGCTTTACCGGGAACAGTCTAAAATCCCTGTCATCTGCATAAAGAGACGATGGAGAAAAAGATGACGGAGGTCTGGCTGGCTTCTGAGAATTCGTAGGCAATCAAATAAACCCCCCACTGCCTTCCGTTCTTCTAGCTAACTTGCAATCACCTGCGAGGAAGATTAAACTACCAAAGGGACATTAAAACTGTAATATCTTATGCTGCACAGAGTCGTGGCTGAACAACGGCATTATCAACATACAGCTGGCTGGTTATATACTGTATCGGCAGGATAGAACAGCAGCGTCTGGTAAGACAAGGGGGGCGGACTATGTATATTTGTAAACAACAGCTGGTTCATGATATCTAAGGAAGTCTCAAGGTTTTGCTTGCCTGAGGTAGAGTATCTCATGATAAGCTGTAGACCACACTATCTACCTAGAGAGTTTTCATCTGTATTTTTCGTAGCTGTCTACATACCACCACAGACCAATGCTGGCACTAAGACCGCACTCAATGAGCTGTATTCCACCATAAGCAAACAGGAAAACGCTCATCCAGAGGCGGCACTCCTAGTGGCTAGGGACTTTAATTCCGGGAACCTTAAATGAGTTTTACCAAATTTCTATCAGCATGTTAAATGTGCAACCAGAGGGAAAAGAACTCTGGACCACCTTTACTCCACACACAGAGATGCGTACAAAGCTCTCCCTCGCCCTCCATTTGTCAAATCTGACTATAATTCTATCCTCCTGATTCCTGCCTACAAGCAAAAATTGAAGCAGGAAGCATCAGTGACTCAGTCAACAAAAAAGTGGTCAGATGAAGCAGAGGCTAATCTACAGGACTTTTTTGCTAGCACAAACTGGCATATGTTCCGGGATTCTTCCGATGGCATTGAGGAGTACACCACATCAGTCATTGGCTTCATCAATAAGTGCATCGATGACGTCATCCCCACAGTGACCATATGTTCATACCCCAACCAGAAGCCATGGATTACAGGCAACATCCACACTGAGCTACTTTCAAGGTGAGGGACTCTAACCTGGCAAATTATAAGAAATCCCGCTATGCCCTCTGATGAACCATCAAACAGGCAATACAAGACTAAGATCAAATCGTACTACAACGGCTCCGAAGCTCGTTGGATGTGGCAGGGCTTGCAAACTATTACAGACTACAAAGGGAAGCACAGGCAAGAGCTGCCCAGTGACATGACCCTACCATATGAGCTAAACTACATCAATGCTCCCTTCGAGGCAAACAACACTAAAACATACATGATTGTACCAGCTATTCCGGATGACTGTGTGATCAAGCTCTCTGCAGCCGATGTGAGTAAGACCGTTAAACAGTTCACAAGCCCGCAGGGCCAGATGCCAGATGGATTACCAGAACGTGTACTGTGCGCATGCACTGACCAACTGGCAAGTGTCTTCACTGACATTTTTTAATTTTATTTATTATTTAAACTTAATTTGAAGTGCTTTGAAAGGCTGGTAATGGCTCGCATAACACCATTATCCCGGAAACTCTAGACCCACTCCAATTTGCATACCGATCAAACAGATCCACAGATGATGACATCTCTACTGCACACCACACTGCCCTTTCCCACCTGGACAAAAGGAACACCTATGTGAGAATGCTATTCATTAACTACAGCTCAGCGTTCAACACCATAGTGCCCTCAAAGCTCATCACTAAGCTAACGATCCTGGGACTAAGCACCTCCCTCTGCAACTGGATCCTGGACTTCCTGATGGGCCGCCCCCAGGTGGTGAGGGTAGGTAGAAACACATCTTCCACGCTGATCCTCAACACTTGAGCCCCTCAGGGGTGTGTGCTCAGTCCCCTCCTGTATTCCCTGTTCACCCGCAACTGTATGGCCAGGTACAACTCCAACACCATCATTAAGTTTGCAGATGACGCAACAGTGGTAGGCCTGATCACAGACAACAACGAGACAGCTTGTAGGGAGGAGGTCAGAGACCTGGTTGGGTGGTGCCAGAATAACAACCTCTCCCACAACGTAATCAAGACAAAGGAGATGATTGTGGACTACAGGAAAAGGAGGACCGAGCATACCCCATTCTCATCGATGGGGCTGTAGTGGAGCAGGTTGAGCAAACACGTTGGTGTCCACATCACCAACAAACTAACATGATCCAAGCACACCAAGACAGTCATGAAGAGGGCACGACAAAACCTATTCCCCCTCAGGAGACTGAAAAGACTTGGCATGGGTCCTCAGATCCTCAAAAGTTTCGACAGCTGCACCATCGAGAGCATCACTGCCTGGTGTGGCAACTGCTCGGCCTCCGACCGCAAGGCACTACAGAGGGTAGTGCGTAGGGCCCAGTACATCACTGTGGACAAGCTTTCTGCCATCCAGGACCTCTATTCCAGGCGGTGTCAGAGGAAGGCCCTAAAAATAGTCCGACTCCAGCCACCCTAGTCATAGACTGTTCTCTCTGCTACTGCACGGCAAGCGGTACTGGAGTGCCAAGTCTAGGTCCAAAAGGCTTCTTAACAGATAACAGATACTTTTGAAAAACTAGATGATTACTTCGAGGATTACTTTTAAATTCAGAAAGGATGTTTGCAAAAAAGTATTTGACACTTCTATGTTTTCTCAATGACATTCAAATCAGCATTGAAAAAAGGCACACATTTAAGTTTGTTCCACCTGAATGAGTCTGACCACAAGTCAGACCACTATGACGACACACCAAATGTGTTTGATGGATCGTGGAAAAAGAGGAGGAATGGGCTTTTGTAGGCTACAGTCCAAGCCATGTCCTCCAATGGTGCGACTGCTGTCGGCATTCCAAAGATTGTCCAACTTGAAAAAACGCTTGCAGATAAGGATGACAGCACTGGTGTAGTCTATGGCAATAAGGATATCACTTATTATTGATAACTACATAGCGCATTGATGTGAATCACACTGCTGCTCTCTCATTTAGCTATTTGCACCTTACGGATTGTGCTTGTTATGGATGTCTGTTCACAAATCTAAATGTATATTTGAACCCAATAATGGTTGATTTCAAGAAGTTTAAGCTGCCTATCAATCATTGTTTTTGAAACCAGTGGACAGCCAGTGAAAAATCCTCTCTTGCAACACTTGTATAGTGCCTATGGAATTAAAGTAGGGCTTTTATTTCTCAATCTAATTCATGTTGATAAAAAAATACATCCATAGACCTAATGGACACATGCTCAAACACACACACTTTTGATATACTTAAAGGGGCAATCTGTAGTTGCTACATCCATTTTTGGATTTCTAAATTATAGAATAATTAATTAATTTTAAAGACACATTTAATAATACAATTAAATTATATTAGAAAGTGATGGTTTAGAAGAAGCCTACATAACAAACCCATAAAGTAAAATTGAACATCCATGTATGGCCAGCTATGTAAACTTTAACATTGATTTATCCTGCAATATATAGATTTATCATTTGGCAACATACATTTTTGTCTTCTTCTAATGCCTTTTAAGGGGAAAGTAATATAGAAGTAACTAAATGTAATCAGATTACTTTGGTGAGTTTAAGTAATCCAAAAGGTACGTTACGGATTACAATTTTGGACAGGTAACTAGTAAATGTAACGGATTACATTCAGAAAGTAACATGCCCAACCCTGTGGCTGTGATAGGGGAAAACTGTGGATTGATGAACAACATTGTAGTTACTCCACAATACTAACCTAATTGACAGAGTAAAAAGAAGGAAGTCTGTACAGAATAAAAAAATATTCCAAAACATACATCCTATTTGGAACAAGGCACTAAAGTAATACTGCAAAAAACAAATGTGGCAAAGAAATTCACTTTTTGTCCTGAATACAAAGTACTATGTTTGGGGCAAATCCAATACATCACATTACTGTGTACCACTCTCCATATTTTCAAGCAAAGTGGTGGCTGTATCATGTTATGGGTATGCTTGTAATCATTATTGACTGGGGAGTTTTTCAGGATAAAAAATAAACAGAATGGAGCTAAGCACAGGCAAAGTCCTAGAGGAAAATCTGGTTCTGTCTGCTTTCCACCAGACACTGGGTGATGACCTTTCAGCAGGACAAAATCCAAAACAATGCCAAGTCTGCACTTACCAAGAAGACAGTGAATGTTCCTGAGTGGCCGAGTTAAAGTTTTGACTTAAATCTGTTTGAAAATCTATGGCAAGACTTGTAAATGATTGTCTAGCAATGATCAACAACCAATTTGACAGAGCTTGAAGAATTTTGAAAAGAATAATGGGGAAATATTGTACATTCCAGGTGTGCAAAGCTTACATTTACCCAGAAAGACTCACAGCCGTAATCCTTGCCAAAGGTGATTCTAACATGTATTGACTCTGTCGTCGTAAGAAGTGGACCAAAGCGCAGCGTGGTGTGAATGCATTATTTAATGAAGACGGGGGGAAAAAAACACAAATTTAATCTTATTTTATTTAATCCATTTTGAATTCAGGCTGTAACACAACAAGATAAGGAATAATTTGAGGGGTACTTTCTGAAAGCACTGTATATACAGGGAGTACCAGTATCGAGTCGATGTGTACGAGGTAATTGAGGCAGATATGTGCTGTACATATAGGTAGGAGTAAAGTGACTCGGAAACAGGATAGATAATAGACTGTAGGTAGGAGTAAAGTGACTAGGCAACAGGATAGATAATAGACTGTAGGTAGGAGTAGAGTGACTAGGCAACAGGATAGATAATAGACTGTAGGTAGGAGTAAAGTGACTAGGCAACAGGGTAGATAATAGACTGTAGGTAGGAGTAAAGTGACTAGGCAACAGGATAGATAATAGACTGTAGGTAGGAGTAAAGTGACTAGGCAACAGGATAGATAATAGACTGTAGGTAGGAGTAGAGTGACTAGGCAACAGGATAGATAATAGACTGTAGGTAGGAGTAAAGTGACTAGGCAACAGGGTAGATAATAGACTGTAGGTAGGAGTAAAGTGACTAGGCAACAGGATAGATAATAGACTGTAGGTAGGAGTAAAGTGTCTAGGCAACATGATAGATAATAGACTGTAGGTAGGAGTAAAGTGACTAGGCAACAGGATAGATATAAAAATAGCGAGGCTACATACAGACACCGGTTAGTCAGGCTGATTGAGGTAGTATGTTCATGTAGATATGGTTAAAGTGACTATTCATATATGATGAACAGAGAGTAGCAGTAGTGTAAAAGAGGGGTTGGTGGGTGGCGGGACACAATGCAGATAGCCCGGTTAGCCAATGTGCAGGAGCACCGGTTGGTCGGCCCAATTGAGGAAGTATGTACATTAATGTATAGTTAAAGCGACTATGCATATATGATAAACAGAGAGTAGCAGCAGCGTAAAAAAGAGGGGTTGGGGGGGGACACAATGCAAATAGTCCGGGTAGCCATTGGATTACCTGTTCAGGAGTCTTATGGCTTGGGGGTAAAAACTGTTGAGAAGCCTTCTTGTCCTAGACTTGGCACTCCTGTACCGCTTGCCATGCGGTAGTAGAGAGAACAGTCTACAGGGGTGGCTGGAGTCTTTGACAATTTTTAGGGCCTTCTTCCCACACCGCCTGGTGTAGAGGTCCAGAATGGCAGGCAGCTTAGCCCCAGTGAAATACTGGGCCGTACGCACTACCCTCTGTAGTGCCTTTCGGTCAGAGGCCGAGCAATTGCCATACTAGGTAGTGATGTAACCAGGATGCTCTCGATGTTGCCAAATCTTTTTAGTTTCCTGATGGGGAATAGGCTTTGTTGTGCCCTCTTCACAACTGTCTTGGTGTGTTTGGACCATTCTAGTTTGTTGTTGATGTGGACACCAAGGAACTTGAAGCTCTCAACCTGCTCCACTACAGCCCCGTCGATGAGAATGGGGATGTGCTCGGTCCTCCTTTTCCTGAAGTCACCAATCATCTCCTTAGTCTTGGTTACGTTGAGGGATAGGTTGTTATTCTGGCACCACATGGCCAGGTCTCCGACCTCCTCCATAAAGGCTGTCTCGTCATTGTCGGTGATCAGGCCTACCACTGTTGTCATTTGTAAACTTAATGATGGTGTGGAGTCGTGCCTGGCCATGCAGTCGTGGGTGAACAGAGAGTACAGGAGGGGGCTGAGCACGCACCCCTGGGGTGCTCCAGTGTTGAGGATCAGCGTGGTAGATGTGTTGCTACCTATCCTCACTACCTGGGAGCGGCCCATCAGGAAGCCCAGGATCCAGTTGCAGAGGGAGGTGTTTAGTCCCAGGATCCTTAGCTTAGTGATGAGCTTTGAGGGTACTATGGTGTTGAACGCTGAGCTGTACTCAATGAATAGCCTTCTCACATAGGTGTTCCTTTTGTACAGGTGGGAAAGGGCAGTGTGGGAGTGCAATAGAGATTGCATCATCTGTGAATCTATTTGGGCGGTATGCAAATTGAGTGGGTCTAGGGTTTCTGGGATAATTGTGTTGATGTGAGCCATTACCAACCTTTCAAAGCACTTCATGGCTACGGACGTGAGTGCTACGGGTCTGTAGTCATTTAGGCAGGTTGCCTGTATGTTCTTGGGCACAGGGACTATGGTGGTCTGCTTGAAACATGTTGGTATAACAGACTCAATCAGGGACATGTTGAAAATGTCAGTGAAGACACCTGCCAGTTGGTCAGCACATGCCCGGAGCACACGTCCTGGTAATCTGTCTGGCCCCGCAGCCTTGTGTATGTTGGCCTGTTTGAAGGTCTTACCCACGTTGGCTACGGAGAGCATGATCACACAGTTGTCCGGAACAGCTGATGCTCTCATGGATGCCTCAGTGTTGCTTGCCTCAAAGCGAGCATAGAAGTGATTTAGCTTATCTGGTAGGCTCGTGTCACTGGGCAGCTTGCGGCTGTGCTTCCCTTTGTAGTCTGTAATAGTTTGCAAGCCCTGCCACATAAGATGAGCGTCGGAGCCGGTGTAGTATGATTCAATCTTAGCCCTGTATTGACGCTTTGCCTGTTTGATGGTTCGTAGCAGGGCATAGTAGGATTTTTTGTAAGCTTCCGGGTTAGAGTCCCTCACCATGAAAGCGGCAGCTCTACCCTTTAGCTCAGTGCAGATGTTGCCTATAATCCATGGCTTCTGGTTGGGGTATGTACGTACAGTCACTGTGGGGATGACGTCCTCGATGCACTTATTGAAAAAGCCAGTGACTGATGTGGTGGTGTATTCCTCAATGCCATCAGAAGAATCCCGGAACATGTTCCAGTCTGTGATAGCAAAACAGTCCTCTAGTTTAGCATTGCTTCATCTGACCACTTTTTTATAGACTGAGTCACTGGTGCTTCCTGCTTTAATTTTTGCATGTAAGCAGGAGTCAGGAGGATAGAGTTGTGGTTGGATTTACTAAATGGAGCGCGAGGGAGAGCTTTGTACGCATCTCTGTGTGTGGAGTACAGGTGATCTAGAATTTTTTTTCCCTCTGGTGGCACATATTTGTGACCCGCCTGTTGCTGCAAATTCGGGTTCTCTGAAACTTACAGTTAGGCCTACACTCTTAGAAAAAAAGGTGCTATCTAGAACCTTAAAGGGTTCTTTGGCTGACCCCATGGGATAACTCTTTGAAGAACCCTTTTTGATTCCAGGTAGAACTATTTTTGTATCCATGTAGAACCCTTTCCACAGAGGGATCTAAGTGGAACCTAAAATTGTTCTTCCTGGAACCAAAAAGGGTTCTCCTAAGGGGACAGCCAAAGAACCTTTTTGGAACCATTTTTCTAAGAGTGTACCTGTGTATAGTGACAAACTGGCCAAAGTACAGTTGCGCGTCAGATACACATTCAATTTCCAGAAACCAAGGTTGAGTTATATCACAGCTATATGACAGCATGTTGGGGAAACCTTTAACTGGGAATATGGACCAATGAAGCCATTCGGTACTATCCTGCTAAAATCAAACCTGCACTGACTTTTAAAAAAAAGGCAACAGTACATTTTAGGGAAATGATTAAAAATGGTTAGCTGACATTTAAATAATGTTTTGGATTATACCACAGATGACCACAACCCTCCACCCTGATGAGTCTCTGGTGAGAGAATGTCTCGGGGGAGGGGGGGGGACGACAAACTACCCATTATTCCCAGAATAAGGAGGCATTTATTTGAACTGGCCCAATTTTTGTTCCATTTCAATTCTCATAACATTGTTCCTGCAGTCTTTAGTTATTAGTAGTTATCAGGAAATATTGTAAATCCTGTTGACATGGTGATACAAAGCAACGTAACCTACATTTGATTGCACTAAACATAGCAAATTATTTTGATTGTAGACAGGCCCTGGAGTTCATTCTTGTCTACTACACTAATTTGTGTTCTTGCTCGCAATTGGACAGATATACAAATGATAAAATATCATTAGTCTTCAAATATATCCTCATTAAACATGACTCATTCTTTTGTTGTACATCATACAGATCTCCTCTTCAATACGTTGGTATTGAAACAATAAGATTTTGCTTTGTTGTTCCACTCACCAACTGAGATGGTAGCCTACTTATTGGGTCTTGATGCCCCCCTGTGTACTTCAAAAGAACTGCATCCAGAGTAACCCCTGTCGCCAGTCACCATAGTCACCATAGTCAGCCCAGTCAGTTGATTGTAAATTGAAAGGCCTAATACTACTGTAGCTGGTCTTGCTGAACAAAACATAAATAGCAGCAGCTAGCTTTTTATGACATTCAGAGGTCAAAAATGAGAAGAGACCTACAAAAGCATGTATGCAAACCTTACAAAGGTGACATACATGTTTTCTCAGCCCAAGCAGCCGAACTGTCAGCCATGGAGGCCAGAGGGACAGATTTATTAGTGGTTTTCATTAAGTCTTATTAGTGGTATGTATGGGATACATTCCCCAACGAAATGCCTTCTTGCAGGTTCATATCGACAATGCAACAACAATGAGAAATAATAAAAGATAAGAATACGAACATAAAGTAAATGCCTTAGTAGGATAGATTAAACATTTTAGCATAAGCATATTACAGGAAGGTACAATTTATTGTCCAATATTTGTATATCTGTCCAATTGCGAGCAAGAACACAAATTAGTGTAGGAGACAAGAATGAACTCCAGGGCCTGTCTACAATCAAAATAATTTGCTATGTTTAGTGCAATAAAATGTAGGTTACGTTGCTTTGTATCACCATGTCAACATGATTTAGCATATTTCCTAATAACTACTAATAACTAGTGATTGCAGGAACAATGTTATGAGAATTGAAATTTAACCAAAATTGGGCCAGTTCAAATAAATGCCTCCTTATTCTGGGAATAATGGGTAGTTTGTTCCTATTTTATGTGTATAAATTGAGCCGTATAATAAGTCTGGTAGCAGCAGTTGTGATGTGTGTGTGTAGCATGAATGTATATGTGTGTGTGTGGATGAGTGCATGAGTGAGTGCATGTATGCTAAGGTGTGCAGAATCAGAGCAGGTGATCTGTCCAGTTCAACAGTGTTCAACAGTCTGATGGCTTGTAGATAGAAACTGTTGGTGTCAGACCTCATGCTCCGATACCATCTGCCTGACGTTAAGGGAGAGAACAGCCCGTGGCTGGGGTGTTTAAGGTCCTTGATGATGATCCATGCCTTCCTCAGGCACCGTTTAGAGTGGTTGTCCTGGATGGGTGGGATACATGGTCCCAGTGAAATACTGGGCCGTCTTCGCTGCTCGCTGGAGGCCCTTGCAGTCATGGATAGAGCAATTCCGGTACCAGGCTGTGATGCAACCGGTCAGGATGCTCTCGATGGTACAGCGGTAATATTTGGAGAGGACCCGGGGCAGCATGCCAAATTCCTTCAGCCGCCTTAGGAAGTAGAGACTCTGTTGTGCCCTGTTGACAAGAGTGGTGGTGGTGTTGGTCCATGACAAGTCTCTGTGATGTGGACGCTGAGGAACTCAAAACTCATGATTCTCTACTGCAGTCCCGTTGATGTGGATCGGGCGTGTTCCCTCCTCTTCTTCCTGAAGTCAACAATCAACTCCGCTGTTTTGCTGACGTTGAGTGAGAGGTTGTTGTCATGTCACCACAATGCCAGTTCACTCAGCTCCTCCCTATAGGCTGACTCGTTGTTGTTGATTATCAGGCCAGCAAACTTGATGATGGAGTTGGTGCTGTGCAAAGCCACGCAGTCGTGGGTGAACATGGAGTGAAGCAGAGGATAGACATTTGGGCACGTCATGACAGCCAGTGAGAGCCAGGTGGAAGAGCTGAAGAGAGAGAATGCAGGAATGGTATGGATATGAAAGTATAAAATAGGGTTTTATTGATCATTTGATCAGGCTGAGTGCTCTAGACATTTGTTCTTCTATGTATTTTTCCAGCTGAATTAGCAGAACTGTCAGCCATGGGGGTCAGAGTGACAGCCAGTGAAGAGAGGTGGAGGAGCTGACGAGAAAGAATACCATTTACTATTTTTTCTTAACTATACATTAATTACATAATATATTGTTATTATAATAGTCAAGTTTGTTACTATGTAACGTGTTGTCAAACATTTGTACATAGAGAAATTGAATAATTTTATGATTTTATTTCTTCCGATGTAGCATATTAGACAATGATCAATATACACTACATTACCAAAGTATGTGGACACCTGCTCGTCAAACATCTCATTCCAGGGTCTCCCGAGTGGTGCAGTGGTCTAAGGCACTAGGGCCACTAGAGATTCTGGGTTAAAGTCCAGACTCTGACGCAGCCGGCCGCAACTGGGAAAAACATGGGGCGGCGCACAATTGGCCCAGCGTCGTCCGGGTTAGGGGAGGGTTTGGCCAGCAGGGATGTCCTTGTCCCATCGTGCACTAGCGACTCCTGTGGTGGGCCGGGCGCAGTGCACGCTGACACGGTCGCCAGGTGTACGGTGTTTCCTCAAACACATTGTTGCAACTGGCTTCTGGGTTAAGTGGGCATTGTATCAAGAAGCAGTGCGGCTTGGTTGGGTTGTGTTTCGGAGGACGCACGGCTCACGACCTTCGCCTCTCCTGAGTCCGTACAGGAGTTGCAGCGATGAGACAAGACTGTAACTACCTATAAAAATATAAATAAATGAATGCTGAAACAAGAAAGGGCCTTCCCCAAACTGTTGCCACAAAGAGGGAAGCACAGAAATGTCTAGAATGTCATTGTATGCTGTTGTGTTAAGATTTCCCTTCACTGGAACTAAATGGCCTAGCCTGAACCATGAAAAACAGCCCCAGACCATTATTCCTCCTCCACCAAACATTACAGTTGGCACTATGCATTGGGGCAAGTACTGTTTTCCTGGCTTCCATCGAACCCAGATTCATCCGTCTGACTAGCAGATGGTGAAGTGTGATTCATCACTCCAGAAAACGTGTTTCCACTGCTCCAGAGTCCAATGGCGGCGAGCTTTACACCACTCCAGCCGACGCTTGGCATTGCGCATGGTAGGCTTGTGTCCGGCTGCTCAGCAATGGAAACCCATTTCATGAAGCTCCCTGCGAACAGTTCTTGTGCTGACGTTGCTTCCAGAGGCAGTTTGGAACTCGGGAGTGAGTGTTGCAACCAAGGACAGACAATTTTTATGCGCTTCTGCATTCGGCGGTCCCGTTCTGTGAGCTTTTGTAGCCTACCACTTGCTCCTAGACGTTTCCACTTCATAATAACAACACTTACAGTTGACCTGGGCAGCTCTAGCAGGACAGAAATTTGAAGAACTGACTTGTTGGAAAGGTGGCATCCTATAACGGTGCCACGTTGAAAGTCACTGAGCTCTTCAGTAAGGTCATTCTACTGCCAATGTTTGTCTATGGAGATTGCATGACTGTGTGCTCAATTTTACACACCTGTCAGCAACAGGTGTGGCTGAAATAGCCACATCCACTAATTACAAGGGGTGTCCACATACTTTTGTATATATAGTGTAGTTCTGAAATGTTTAGCACTAGGGGATGGCATGCATGCAGTACAGTGTGTTCGATAACAAAAATGTGTTCACAGAGAGGCCAAAGGTGGCATTCTCTGCTGGTTAAGGTATTAATGTTGGACCCTTCAATACTGACACCGCTCTGTTTGACCCCAAAGTCCTCACCCACATAAGCCAAGCCTACAGTCCAATTACAGGTACTGATCACACACCAATCGATATAGTATAACACAAGTGTCCACAGGGGCCAACTATAGAGTCCACCATCACTATAAGAGGCTGCCCCAGCGTCTATGAGAGATGAACAGTGTTGATCTCACCCTGCCTTTCCTCTGATGCAGGTGTCTTCAAATCAAATCAAAATCAAATCAAATTTATTTATATAGCCCTTCGTACATCAGCTGATATCTCAAAGTGCTGTACAGAAACCCAGCCTAAAACCCCAAACAGCAAGCAATGCAGGTGTAGAAGCACGGTGGCTAGGAAAAACTCCCTAGAAAAGCCAAAACCTAGGAAGAAACCTAGAGAGGAACCAGGCTATGTGGGGTGGCCAGTCCTCTTCTGGCTGTGCCGGGTGGAGATTATAACAGAACATGGCCAAGATGTTCAAATGTAGCATGGTCGAATAATAATAAGGCAGAACAGTTGAACCATATCACCTCCACCCTACCTGACACCCTTGACCCACTCCAATTTGCTTACCGCCCAAATAGGTCCACAGACGATGCAATCTCAACCACACTGCACACTGCCCTAACCCATCTGGACAAGAGGAATACCTATGTGAGAATGCTGAAGATGAGTCTTCAGTAAAGACTTAAAGGTTGAGACCGAGTTTGCGTCTCTGACATGGGTAGGCAGACCGTTCCATAAAAATGGAGCTCTATAGGAGAAAGCCCTGCCTCCAGCTGTTTGCTTAGAAATTCTAGGGACAATTAGGAGGCCTGCGTCTTGTGACCGTAGCGTACGTGTAGGTATGTACGGCAGGACCAAATCAGAGAGATAGGTAGGAGCAAGCCCATGTAATGCTTTGTAGGTTAGCAGTAAAACCTTGAAATCAGCCCTTGCTTTGACAGGAAGCCAGTGTAGAGAGGCTAGCACTGGAGTAATATGATCAAATTTTTTGGTTCTAGTCAGGATTCTAGCAGCCGTATTTAGCACTAACTGAAGTTTATTTAGTGCTTTATCCGGGTAGCCGGAAAATAGAGCATTGCAGTAGTCTAACCTAGAAGTGACAAAAGCATGGATTAATTTTTCTGCATCATTTTTGGACAGAAAGTTTCTGATTTTTGCAATGTTACGTAGATGGAAAAAAGCTGTCCTCGAAATGGTCTTGATATGTTCTTCAAAAGAGAGATCAGGGTCCAGAGTAACGCCGAGGTCCTTCACAGTTTTATTTGAGACGACTGTACAACCATTAAGATTAATTGTCATTAATTCACAGCACCAGTGAGAGGAGTATACTACTTCAGGGTCAGTGCCATAGATAAGTGCAAATCGCAATACCTGAGAGTATGCTTGTTCAAGATTGACCAGAGTATAATGTGGCCTCATCTGTGGAACAGTAACAGAAATGTTGTGAGTGTATCCAATGGAGTGATTATAGAGATGGAGGGAGACTTGGTCTACACGCGCCTCCCCTCAAGCTTCAGTCTCTATGGCGATAGCGATAATGGCTGTTTATTCAGTGGTTTCCTGTTCTTCCCTATGTGAGGGGAACACCATAAACAGTGTTGAGACAAAATTATATCTAGACATCGGTTACTCTGAGCTCCATTGTTTCTGTTTTAAAATATGCATTACAACAAATGTCAACAGTGGTCAGGACTATTCTTTTGTATAATTTGTTGAATCTTATTCAGTAACATTATTCTTTCTGTGAATTGTGTCTGTATCTTGTAAAAATGCCGGTATTATTCTCCTCAACTAAATGCTACATACTGTCCTATGTTCTTAGAAAAGCGAGTGTAGTAGCAGCGATACACTCTTAGAAAAAAGGGTTCAAAAAGGGTTATACCCATAGAATAACCCTTTTTGGTTCCAGGTAGAACCCTTTTGGACTCCATGGAGAACCCTCTCTAGAAAGGGTTCTACCTGCAACCAAAAAGGCTTCTTAAAAGGGTTCTCCTAATGGGGACAGCCGGAGAACTCTTTAAGGTTCTCGATAGCACCTTTTTTTCTAAGAGTGTAGAGAGGGGAACAGCCAGAGTGGGGCTGGGAACAGCCAGAGTGGGCCTGGGAACAGCCAGAGTGGGGCTGGGAACAGCCAGAGTGGGGCTGGGAACAGCCAGAGTGGGGCTGGAAACACTCAGAGTGGGGCTGGAAACACCCAGAGTGGGGCTGGGAACAGCCAGAGTTGGGCTGGAAACAGCCAGAGTGGGGCTGGGAACAGCCAAGGGGAGTGCACTACCACCTGTGCCATAAAGCTTCAGACCTCTTAACAGAACACTTATACCTTCACATACAAGTAGGCTACAGTCTTAAAGGGATAGTTAACAGATAATAAATTGTACATGATTTTCTACTTGCCTTGGCTCTTGTTGGTTGACCCAGACAGTACATGGTGTTGGTAATTAGTATTGCAATAAAATGTATAACTTTGTGTATTATTAAATTAATCATGGCATGACTTTAACTACTACAAATCAAATGTGTGATAAAGGAATGTATTTATATATATATATATATATATATATAAAATATAAATCTTCAACTATCCCTACAAGATCGACATCACTGTAGTTCAATCATTGCCTCTATCAAATTGAGTGTCAGTGAGGTTACAGTTTAACTCCCATTCACTCCCATCCACACATGCAGTATACTTATGAATAATGGGTCAGGGTGATATGGTGAAAATATAGTGTGCTGAGGTCTTATCTCCCTCTAGTAGTAAATAATGAAGTGACATATACACTAAATACATAGTATGGCTAGTTTAATATACAATGATTAAAACATTACACAATCATTCTAAAACATACAAAACATCTGACTGAGTATAAAGCACGTCTGACACTTAAAAAGCTAATAAAAAATGTGTAAAATGTCAAGGTTAGCAACAAACATGTAGAAATATATATTAAATGTCTTGTATTACCAGTGCAATGATTGTTGCTTTACTTTTATACATAGTTCTGAAATATCATTACAATAACATTGTATGTGTAACAGTCCATATTATGTTCATTTGTTAAAAATTCATTAGCTCTCGTCAGTAGTGCAAAAGTCTTCAGTTTCTCAGAAGCGTTAAAGATCAAGATTTCAAGCGGCACCATAGCAATGCATATCTCAATTTTCTAAATGATCCCCAGCAGTCAATTATGGGTACTGCAGAATCTCTAGCATTTTCATTTTCTGTTTCGAAACTTTGAGGCTCTTTTGTCCTTTGATTTGGTTTTGACGTGTGGGTTTTGAACTTGAATGTCCTTAGCAGGATCCACCACACAGCCACATTGCTGGTAATGAACCAGCAGGCTCTTCCACAGTGAGCTGCACCTCAGCAACTCTTGGTTTCCTAAAAGGAAACAAAGAGCAAATTTAAACTGCCAATTTGCATGTTAAAGCACTGCCAGTAAGGAATGAGGAATTAGAAAATAAAACACATTTGTCCCGTTCTACAGTCTTCTCAATTCAAGTGTACAAAACAATGTAACAGAATGAGAATCTAACAATAGACATGGGAGGATTGTTAATTCACTTCAAATCCAATTTAATTTGTCACATGCGCCGTGAAATGCTTATTTACAAGCCCTTAACCAACAATGCAGTTTTAAGAAAATACCCCCCAAAAAGAGATAAAGGTAACAAATAATTAAAGAGCAGCAATAAAATAACAGTAGCGAGGCTATATACAGGGGGTACCGGTACAGAGTCGATGTGCGGGGGCACCGGTGTCGAGGTAATTGAGGTAATATGTACTTGTTGATAGAGTTATTAAAGTGACAATGCAAAGACAAAAACAGAATGAGGGGGGGCAATGCAAATGGTCTGGGTAACCATTTGACTAGATGTTCAGGAGTCTTATGGCTTGGGGGTAGAAGCTGTTTAAAAGCCTCTTGGACCTAGACTTGGCGCTCCGGTACCGCTTGCCGTACGGTAGCAGAGAGAACAGTCTATGACTAGGGTGGCTGGAGTCTTTGACTATTTTTAGAGCCTTCCTCTGATACCGCCTAGTATAGAGGTCCTGGATGGCAGAGAGCTTGGCCCCGGTGATGTACTGGGCCGTTCGCACTACCCTCTGTATTGCCTTGTGGTCGAGCAGTTGCCATACCAGGCAGTGATGCAACCAGTTAGGATGCTCTCGATGGTGCAGCTGTAGAAACTTAAGGATCTGAGGACCCATGACAAATCTTTTCAGTGTCCTGAGGGGGAGGTTTTGTCGTGCCCACTTCCCGACTGTCTTGGTGTGCTTGGACCATGTTAGTTTGTTGGTGATGTGGACACCAAGGAACTTGAAGCGCTCAACCTGCTCCACTACAGCCCCGTCGATGAGAATGGGGGTGTGCTCGGTCCTCTTTTTCCTGTAGTCCACAAGCATCTCCTTTGTCTTGATCACGCTGGGGAGAGGTTGCGGTCCTGGCACCACACGGCCAGGTCTCCTCCCTATGACCTCCTCCTTATAGGCTGTCTCATTGTTGTCGGTGATCAGGCCTACCACTGTTGTGTCATCAGCAAATTGAATGATGGTGTTGGTGTCGTGCAGTCATGAGTGAACAGGGAGTACAGGAGGGGACTGAGCACGCACCCCTGAGCGGCCCCTGTGTTGATGATCAGTGTGGCGGATGTGTTGTTACCTACCCTTACCAACTGGGGGCGGCCCGTCAGGAAGTCCAGGATCCAGTTGCAGAGGGAGGTGTTTAGTCCCAGGGATCTTAGTATATTGATGAGCTTTGAGGGCACTATGGTGTTGAACGCTGAGCTGTAGTCAATGAATAGCATTCTTACATAGGTGTTCCTTTTGTCCATGTGGGAAAGGGCAGTGTGGAGTGCAATAGAGACTGCATCATCTGTGGATCTGTTGTGGGGGTATGCAAATTGGAGTGGGTCTAGGGTTTCTGGGATGATGGTGTTGATGTGAGCAATGGCCAGCCTTTCAAAGCACTTCATTGCTACAGACGTGAGTGCTACGGGTCGGTTGTCATTTAGGCAGGTTACCTTAGTGTTCTTGGGCACAGGCAATATGGTAGTCTGCTTAAAACATGTTGATATTACAGACTCAGACAGGGAGAGGTTGAAAATGTCAGTGAAGACACTTGCTAGTTGGTCAGCCCATGCTCGCAGTACACATCCTGGTAATCCGTCTAACCCTGCGGCCTTGTGAATGTTGACCTGTCTATAGGTCTTACTCACATCGGCTGCGGAGAGCGTGATCGCACAGTCTTCTGGTACAGCTGGTGCTCTCATGCATGTTTCAGTGTTATTTGCCTCGAAGCGAGCATAGAAGTTGTTTAACTTGTCTGGTAGGCTCAGGTCACTGGGCAGCTCTCGGCTGTGCTTCCCTTTGTAGTCTGTAATGGTTTGCAAGCCCTGCCACATCCTACGAGCATTAGAGCCGGTGTAGTACGACTCGATCTTAGTCCTGTATTTACGCTTTGCCTGTTTGATGGCTCATCGGAGGGCATGTAGGGATTTCTTATAAGCTTCTGGGTTAGAGTCCCGCTCCTTGAAAGCTGCAGTTCTAGCCTTTAGCTCAGTGCGGATGCTGCCAGTAATCCATGGCTTCTGGTTGGGGTATGTACGTACAGTCACTGTAGGGACAACGTCATCGATGCACTTATTGATAAAGCCAGTGACTGATGTGGTGTACTCCCTCCTCAATGCCATCGGAAGAATCCCGTAACATATTCCACTCTATGATAGCAAAACAGTGCTGTAGTTTATCATCTGCTTCATCTGACCAGTTTATTATAGACCGAGTCACAGGTGCGTCCTGCTTAAATGTTTCCTTGTAAGCAGGAATCAGGAGCTTCGAATTATGGTCAGATTTGCCAAATGGAGGGCGAGGGAGAGCTTTGTACGCGTCTGTGTGTGGAGTAAAGGTGGTCTAGAGTTTTTTTCCCTCTGGTTGCACATTTAACATGCTCTGGTTGCACATTTAACATGCTTTGGTTGCACATTTAACATTTTCAGTGCACACTATTTCCTTAATTTAGACTCTAAGGGCCGGTTTCCTGGCAACAGATCAAAGCTGGTCCCGAATAGCATGTTCAATAGAGTTTATTCATTAAAATGCTTTTTAGTACACGACTAGGCTAAATCTGTCTGGGATATTGTCTCTTTGTGTGCTACAGAGGTGCCTGATATGAGTCAACAAGGTGAGCAGAGAGACATTGGCCATATAATACCACCTGGAACAGTTTCTTACCAATAATGCACAGTCCCTCCTGAGCCCTAGTGATGCCCACATTGACTTGGTTTGGGTCCATGACAAAACCAAGCTTCTTGGTGAGCCATGCTTTGGTTGGCTCTGTTTCAATTTCCGACTTGGGACAAGAGCGCACAGTAGACAAGATGACATAACGCCATTCACTTCCTGTAGAAAAAAAGTATAAACATTCAGCTGGAGTTCAGTTTTCCTTCCCTTTCCATATATTGTATTTTTTTTTATACTGTAACTTTGTGCCTCATGGACAAAATAACTGTACCTTGACTCTTTGTGATGGTATTCACGTTGACGTTCTGGATATGGTTCATTTCCAGGGTTTCGTTCACCTTGGCTACCTGGGCATTGTATGGTGTCAGAATAGCTATGTCGCTAGCCGCCACCCCAGCATGCTTGATCAACAGAGAGGCGATGCGAACCTGACAAAAAACAAAATGTTTATGTTTCACTGTTACCACGGAATTATGCATTGACAGTGTTTCCAAACATTGCTTGGTGGTTGTTGCTCACCGATTCCTCAGCCTCTGCCGAGTTGGCCTTTGAGTTTTCATTCCCCCGTTCGGTGGAGACCACAAGACGGATCTCTTTTCCGTAAACGTGTCCAAAAAGGATGGGCGTCAGATGATGAGACTGAGCGAGCAGGACACTGTCTTTCCGAGTTGCTCCAGTCTTGAGAATACCGTTGTAGAACTCCTTTGAAGGAAACTCACAAATGCGCTCTTGCTGAAAAGACAAAATTGCAGCGAGTGCTTCCCCAGTTCTATACGAACAAAATGCAAATGATAACAAAGACAATAGAAAATGCTTGTGCAAGTTTCTAATCAGATGTGGAATGTTAGAGAAGAATCAAACCACACAACTTCTACAATAGAACATGGAAATATTTCCCGAACCAATCCATGCTTCATACCATTCTGTACTGCGTATCAAGCATCAACGCCTTTTCCATGTAACGCTCAAACAGAGATTTCCTCATGCCCAACCTTGCTGAAAGATCACTGTGCGTGATGGGCTGCAATTGCTTGTGATCGCCGAGTAAAACAATCTGAAAGGAGAATACATAATCATAAAATAGGTTATATATAACCTTTCCCTGCTTGCAAATTGAGAAACAAATTAGCAATTGATTATCAATTACCTGTTCAGGTTTATGTGTCACAAGGGGGATGAAGGCTTCAGGCTCAGTTGCCATGGCACACTCATCAATGATAATCTGTTTCAAGTCCAGTTTGTAGAAATTGGGATTTGACGCCGCAGTACAAGTGCAGAGAATGACATCATGCCTCATCAACTCATGATTCCGAGCTTGAGTTAGGAGGACTTTGTAGCTTAAAGTTAAAAGATATATGGGAAAATAAAACACCAAATTAATAGAAAAATCATAAAATGTATTTCATAATTATACATGAATTAGGTAAATGTTTTCTCTTCAAATAAAATCCTATGTGGTTATTTATTTACATGAAAGTAAGTTACCTCTCAATCTCCATGTCTGTGAGATCCTCTCCCCTTTTAATTCTTGCATCAAAATGTCTAATTTCATTGGAGAATGGGTTCTCAGCCATCCGCATAAGATGATGCAATGTGATGAAACTGAAAACCATTTTTAAAAAAGCAAACCATACTTTACACATGCATATGCAGACATCATGTCATAACTGTTTATTCCAAGTAATGATCAGTAATAAAACAAATAGTTGTGCGATGCAAATATAAAGCCTCAAATTTCATTATAGTCCCACTTCCTTGGCACAACCAACATAAACACTGACAGTTCTTTCTCTGCACTTAGATAAAAGTTAGCTGACCTGAGCTCTCTCTTGGGTCTCTCCTCCCTGATTGACCTGCGTGACAGCTTCAGGTTGCTGCCAGGGTAGGGAAACTCCAACATCTCCATCTGCTCACTGTAAACACGAAGTGGCTTCAACACCTTCCGGAGTTTCAGAAGTTGACCTTTGACAAATATGATGAGACAAGTTTTAGTGCTATGCAGTGCTTGAGTTATACTGAAATGGATGCCGTTACTCATTTTGGGTGCCAGTACTGTTTATATTTAGGTGCAAGAACTCCTCAATACTTCTGAGCTAATATTCTATAAGAGGTGCAGGAACTAAAAAAAAATGGAGGTGCCGGTAGTCAGTTCCGGTAAGCACCTGCCAAAGCTTAGTACTGGTGCTGTGACAGTGGTATGGCAATCTGACTGCAGATGTATCTGACTCAATGAGACCTCATAAAAAGAGACAGTGACACAGGCCCACATTGAAATAGCAGATGCAGGCATACCTAACATCATCTAAGGACAAGGAGAAGGGGGGTAAATTCTTACCAGCTACAACGTCCACCGATTTATTAGAGGGTCCGCAATATAGAATGCACCTCCTCTTTGAAGACCCCCCAGCAGCTTTAGGCCTTAGGTGGTTTGGGTCTTTTTGGTTTTGCAGAAAGAACCAATAAACAAGGTGGACTCCAACCACCGTCTTCCCAGTGCCTAAGAAAAGGATTAGAATGTATTAAGATTCTAACTGAACTGCATGAGGAGAAAGGTAATATAGGCTTTGTAAATCATCAAAGTGCTTACCTGGTGGCCCCTGAATGAGAGTGAATCGGTTGTCGAGGGCCTCTTTAATAGCTTTGGTTTGACTAATATTCAGATCAGGAAACTTGGAGGAATGAAGTTTGATCTCAAACCTGGCAGGTCTCAGCTCTTTAGTTACAGGTGCTGTGTAAAATATTACCACATTAACGTCCTCACAACCTCACTTATTACCAACAGACATGAGACATGAATTTACCATGAATCTATTTGTCAAAGTTAAAACTAAAATGTGTAAATATTCAACGGAAAGTGAATTTGAGCTTAAATCTAATTTGCTGGTATACTGTAGATGGTGGCTTGTCTAGTGTTGTGTTCTGAAATAAAATGTGTTACAGTGGCTTGAGAAAGTATTCACCCCCTTGGCATTTTTCCTATTTTGTTGTCTTACAACCTGGAATTAAAAATAGATTTTTGGAGGGTTTGTATCATTTGATTTACACAACATATACCACTACATACCTATATATATACCTATATACCACAACAAGAAATAAGACCCCCCCCAAAAAACGGAAAACTTGAGCGTACATAACTATTCACCCCCAAAGGCAATACTTTGTAGAGCCATCTTTTGCAGCAATTACAGCTGCAAGTCTCTTGGGGTATGTCTCTATAAGCTTGGCACATCTAGCCACTGAGATTTTTGCCCATTCTTCAAGGCAAAACTGCTCCAGCTCTTTCAAGTTGGATGGGTTCCGCTGGTGTACAGCAATCTTTAAGTCACACCACAGATTCATAAATTGGATTGAGGTCTGTGCTTTGACTAGGCCATTCCAAGACATTTATAGCAAAGGGGGTGACTACATATGCACACACCACTTTTCTGTTTTTAAATTTTAATTTATTTTTTAAACAAGTTATATTTTTAATTTCACTTCACCAATTTGGACTATTTTGTCTATGTCCATTACATGAAATCCAAATAAAAATCCATTTCAATTACAGGTTGTAATACAACAAAATTGGAAAAACACCAAGGGGGATGAATACTTTTGCAAGGCACTGTAGGTGTATTTACCAGAGTTTGTCCTCTTGCCAAGAGCAATGTTCTTCACAAGTTCATTAGCCTGAGTGAGGTTGTCGACGGCAGCCTCTTTACGCCTGAAAATAACACAGAGTCATTCATTCATTAAATTTCACATTTTATCTTCTTTCGACTCTAAAAAACACATTTGTATTTGAATATTAAATAGTCCAAATACTTACACATCAGGTAACAGCTTTGGAATTAATTCTACTGTGAATCTTGTATCTTTCCCGAAGACCCTGTCTGGAATCTTGGCCATGGACATGTGATTAATCCGGAAGTCTATCTGGACATAGGAGAGGTTTTTAGCCTCATCCTCATCAGTGACACCAGTGGTTATTCCATGAGCAACCCAAATGAGAGATGGGATATTGCTGAGGTCCACATGCTGATCATCATCAGTGCCATTGTTTGGCAAATCCACTCGATTTTGGTACCTCATGCGGATACACAGAAAGCTGTGTTTGAGACCATACTCAATGGCCCACTGTTTCATCTTCTCAAGTGACAACTGGAAGAATCCACCAAGTTGACTCTCCTTCTGTATCTGTTTCCATGTCAAAGGCACATCTTCAAGGACAATGCTGTCATTTTCTGTTACAGCGTTGGAGGCTGACTCCATCTCACACAATGGTTTCCATATCTTCTGATACTCCTGGTAAGTGGTGTATGTTTTCTTCGATGAATGGAATGCATACTTGGAGAAACACAGAGTTGGGTCTTTTGAGTGCTCCAAGCAAATCTCAAACTTGTTACGTACAACCAGCATCTGAACCACAGGTACTAATAATCCCCGTTGTGTGTCAGTGCCCAGTTGCACCTCCAGTGTTTCACCAGACTTTACCCTCAATGGTAATTCAATGTAATGACCTGGATTTGGATTGGTTCTGGCCGTTGGTGTATATTGGAGCAGACCTGAGCAGACCTGTTGGTTATCCTTGACACTTGAGCTGATGGTCTGTAGGGATTGGAACACGATGTCCAAGTTCTCCTCCTTCAGAGCTGACAGCATCCCTTTCCACAAGTCTGTTGGCACTGATGTCACAAATGGATGAGGTGACTGTTGTTGCAGTTCAGCATGGATGTTCTCATTTGTGAAGGAGTATACTCTTCTCTTCCATTTCAGAACCACATGGTTGTCATGTTCATTGAACTCTGGTTGGTCTGTCAACTGCAGATCCCTATACATGATAAGGATATTTTCTGGCATTGAGGATCGATTAAATGGAAAATACACTCTTAAACTGTTTCCAGCTGGGGAGACATCAATGACAAAGGCTATCTTCTGTGCACTTTGATTGTTCAGCTGCGATGCAAAACTCAACCAACGTGCTTTCCTCTCATACATTTTTTGCTTTTCAGATTTTCTCGAAAAAATCAGACAGGACTGGTCAATTTCCAGAGAAGTGTACCTGACTGCTTTATTTTCAAGAACTGAGTGCAGGAGCCTCTGAACAATAACGTCCACGTACCGACGAATGGGCGAGGAAGCCCAAGTGTAGCTTTCAAGCTGAAGGTCATAGTGGCCAACTCTAGATAGGTATGTTGAGTTAGAGCGTAGAACATATGCTCTATGGATCGTCTTTTTGAGTTCAATGATCAAAGGCAGTAGCTGGGGATGAATGTCATCAGTTGCTATCAGGTCCACAATTCTAGGGATATCCTTGTCTTGAAATGCTGACTCAAGACTCCTCACAATGGATGTTAATAGAGAGAATGTCTCAGATGGCTGGACAATTTGACCATGATGGACTTTATTCTCTGTTCTCGTTGCAAGCATCTGATTGGACACACCTGGGTAAGGTTTAGAAACCGCATCCCTCTGGTTATCATCAACATTACCAATCTGATCAATGCAGTGACAGAAATGAATGGACAGGGGAATCAGAGAACTGTATTTATCTTTTAGTTGACAAAGCTTCTCTGTGTTTGGCTTGTCTTGGCATCTGACTGGGGTGCAGCTGACTGTCTTTGCATCTTTGAGCAACAGTTCAGTGACAGCGTGGTTAAACATAACCATGAGCTCTTCCACCATCTTATGAGACCGTCTTCTACCAACGATTACATCATCATCAGGGGATTTATAGTGCCAGTCTTCCTGTTTCCTGTCCTTTCTGTGAACCTCAGAAAAGTGACATGCTTTGGCGAGGCAGCCCTCTAAAGTGTCATATCGTTGGCCATTATCATCAGAGTTTTGGATGATGTTTTCAGCTTCCTCATATGACAACTTTCTATCAGACTTTATTTTAGATAGGCTAAACTTACTTGTCTTGATGCGGTCTGTTTTCTTGTCAATTTGCACCATCAGTGATATGGCATTTCGTTCACATCCAGGGAGTAGACTGAAATGCTCGGTGCTCAGACAAAGTGGGAACATATAAACAGGCTCCTTTCCAGGGGGATAAAAAGCACTTCCATTCTGTTGTGCATCTTTGTCCAATTGGCTGCCCTTGGTCACACGGCTTGCAACATCAGCAATGTGAACTCCAATCTCGTAGTGTTGACCTAAATCTCTTACACTGATGGCATCATCAAGATCCTTGGAATGTGCTGGGTCAATTGTAAATGTTATGAATTCTTGAAAACACCTTCGTTTTTGCGTATCTGTGTTCAGTTCCTTGAGAATTTCATGGTCATTCTCAACAGAAGTGGCCCTTGTCAGTTGGTACTCTATGTCCAATACTTCTAGTCCACTATCTAAAGAGGCCACTTTGGGAAGGACTTTTACGACAACTCCTAAAGGGTATCGAAATTTCTCTCTCCACTTCAAGACTTTGACAACAAAGAGATTGTTTCTTTTGGATTCCTCATTTATCTTCACAAATTTTTCAAATCTTAGATCCTCCAGTTTTCGCACGGCAATGTAGTTTGGCTTGTCCCTCCAAACTGGGGTGTAAATTTTGGAGATGCATTTGTTGATGGGTGTCATCACCTGGTTGTCATAGTTATCAATGGTACAGACAAACACCATGGATGCATTTTCAACCTCCACCACATCTAGCACTTTCCCATTTGGGGGATGACACTCATTGTCCAAGATCTCCACAACAACCTGATCTCCAGGAAAAGAACGACCAATATTCTTTCTGCCTTTGATAGAAATGCGGAGGGAGGGCTCTTCAAGAGGTATGGCGTAGCCTGAGTCAAACCTCTCCAAACTCAAGTGACAGTGTTTGTAGATACTCGGGTCTCTCTTTATCAATGCCTGAAGGTACAAAGGGGAGCTGTCTTGGCTTGTGTTCATCTCAAGTCCATTTAATGGGTTGACAATTGCCTCCCCCTGGGTGATACCCAACAGGCCGTCAGCAGTTACAGTGACTCGTACATCTTTACCCTCGTCAAGAAGCTCCCTCAGTATTGGGTCATCTATGTCGGGTATCTCAGATATGGATGACTCGCTATCACTGTTGTCCTCCTCGTCCCCTTTGACAAATCTTGAAATCTCTCTTAATTCTTGTTTCAAGTAATCTTCAGTAAGGGTTTGTGGATCTGCACTGTTTTTGCTGATGCAGTGGTCTATGTAGGCTTTCCATATCCTTGAGCTTTTCCCAAAGTAGCAGAGAGCAGCAGCATCTCCAACCACAACAACCTGGGATTGAGCCCTAGTCATGACCGTGTTCAATACGCGAGCATCGTTGAAAAACTCTCGACAATGTGAGTCAGAGGAAAGAAGGCTGTCACGGGTTTGAACGGCTGTCAATACTATTGCCCTGAACTGTTTGCCTGTTAAGAAATGAAAATATGTCAATGTTTTTAAAGTATACAACCCATTATTATGTTCAAGGAAAAGATTATATGAAAGTCAAAATTACAGTCAAAATATACCTTGAACATTGGCTATATTTTCCACAGTCACTTGGCCATGTCTTTTTTTCCGAAGCTCTTTCCTGATCAGTGAAACCTATCAACCAATAAAATTACGACATGTAAGGCTTCAAATTTATTTGACCTTTATTTAACCAGGCAAGTCAGGTAAGAACAAATTCTTATTTTCAATGACGGCCTAGGAACAGTGGGTTAACTGCCTGTTCAGGGGCAGAACGACAGATTTGTACCTTGTCAGCTCAGGGGTTTGAACTTGCAACCTTCTGGTTACTAGTCCAACGCTCTAACCACTAGGCTACCCTGCCGCCCCAATATTGTCGATAGTTTATCATTTGCTCAAGATATACATTATAATAATGGTGGTATGTTCAAAGCACAATTTACCTGGCATCCTTCAGACAGGACACAAATTGAGCTTTGATCCTGATTTCCCCATGCAGGTGGCCAATCTCTGAGCAGATTTTGCACTACTTCAACCACGGATGCAACCTCTTCACGATTAAACCACGACATGGATGTGTTGTCCAAGTGAGATTCTCCTCTGATATGGTGGAACCTCAGGGGGTGGCAGTTCGGATGAGCTGGGACATTACCTACAGCCTTGATGGCATCAGACTTGCCAACATAGAAGTTAGTGGACACGAATTCTACTATCTCTTTGGTGGAGCGATAGTTCTCGTTGAAAATTATTCTGCTTTTCAAAGCTGCACTACTCTCTTGGGCTTGATAGTAGTGGAACAGACGGTTCAGCAAGGTGTGATTGGAGCGTTGGTCATCGTCCACTGAAAAGAGCTTTGGTCCCATCTGCATGTGATCTCCAGCTAGAACCACTCGAGTTACTGGCCCAGCCAGACCAAGGGCCATCAGAGCTTCACATTCAAGCATCTGGGACGCTTCGTCAATCAGGATGTGGGTGAAGTAGCCGCCAGGGAGCTTCAGGTCATGTAAGTGCATTGCCATTGCAGTGGTTGTTATGACCACCCTACAGGAGTCGACTGTATCTTTGTCAGGTAGGGAGAAGAATTGTCCGTTTTTGGAACGATGACAGTACTGTAAGGTGATCACATCAGTAGATTGTACCGATGATTCCTCTGCCTTTATTCTAAGAGGTTTGATTTCAAGATCTCCAGAGTTGACAGACTCATGGAAATGACCTTTCACATACAAATCTGCAGAACTGAAGAAAATAATGAGTGTAATCTCTTCTATGGTTTCACCTGCTATGTACTTTTGTACCAACAATAATAATTCACCAGGTTTTAATAAGGATAGCATGTTCCAACTATACAAAAGACTATTACTTTTCATAACTTCTACTGTACTATTACAGGCTCTAATTACAAATACTTGTTATGATTATAAACATATTGAAGATTTGGAGGCCACATAGTGTATATTCAACCCATTGAATAATGAATATTATACTTACATTACATTTATATTTGAGTAATTTAGCACAAGGTCTTATCAAGAGTGACTTACATCAAATCATCTCCTACCTGTTTGTAAGGGTGCAGATCAGTACTCTATTGTGAGGCTGCCGTACCAGCTCTTTAGCTGCCATAGCTAGAGTAAGGGTTTTCCCAGTTCCAAACGGTCCATAAATGAGGAGTGGTGACACACTTCCTGCTCCATCAGTGTCTCCAATGATAAATTCCATAGCTGCTTGCTGCTTTGCATTGAGGTTGTAATTTTGCTGTGTTTTGCTCACAGGGACAATGCAGTTCCTGAAGTCTGGTAACACTCTCTCTGTGTCTGGAAGGAGATCTATGGCTTTGTGCATCTCACAAAACCTCAGACGATTCAGCTGGAACTGAACTTCCATTTCACATGTTTCATTGTTTTGGAGCTTCAGGTCAGAGCAGCATCTTTTAGACAGCTGCAAGTGTATTTTATACTCACTGGTGGCGTCTCTGAGAATGATGGCTTCGTAGACCTTGTGACTTTGATTATCTGAAGATACTGGTGCTATGAGAGCTGATTGGATGCTTCGTCTCAGCATCAAACCCTCTGGGGTGTCTGGGGTGAGATTATAAGGAACTGAGACAGCACAGAATAGTTCCCCCAGAGGAGCTACCTTCATCCCGAACTGAGGGTCGTCTACAGTGGCCTCTAGGGTGTCCGACAAAGTGATGGTTGTTTGAACGTTGAGTCTAAAAAGGTATTAGAATGTGGAGAGATTTACTGTAGGTAGGTAGATTGCCATTTTAACTCATGTATATTTACCATTGTAAATGTTTTACAGTCATTACCTTGAAACCACCTGATCTTCTGCCTGCTCCTCTGTGTACAGGAAGCTGTGCATTCTCTCTTTGTAGTTCTGGTGATTTATGGGCATGTTGCGGTCATCAAGTGGTTTATATGGCGTACAAATCTGAGGCTCATATTCCGTAAGCAGCTTTTCCTGTGCCTTTGTCTTCTCCATATATGGGATGATGTCACTGTTCCCCTGATGCCAGCGTTCTTGATTTAAAGATGGATGGATGTCGTCCTCTGGTGGCACCACTAGCTGAATGGAAGGCTCTTTTCCAACATTAACTTTGAGTTTCTGCAAGAGCACTGGCCTTGTGTCAAAGTCGAACACCAACCACTGTTCGTAAAGACCCGGGTTGTTGGACTTGAAGGACACGGTGATGTCATAGGTCATGTCTGAGTTACAGAACGATTCACCCGTGGAGTAAGTGCAGGGCTCAGGACTGTTTTCATCCAGGGAGAAAGAGGCTCCAGGTTCCTGTTTCAGTAGTGATACATGTGCAAGTAGTTTCTGTAAAAAAGCATTAGACACAATTCATTAGGTGCAGATGGAAGTTGCAAGTGACATCATCTCAAGCAACTTTACAGCTACACAAAGCAATTCAAACGCAATGGAAATTGCATGCAACATCACATCATGGTATCATAAATTATTTGTTTATCCAAACATTTGATAATTGTAACACCATCAATATAGACAAAATGCTGGCTGTACAATTTAGTTAGATAGCCAAAATGTTGCCTAATTGCCAATCATGTTTTCACAAGCTAGCTAGTTAATCAAGCGACCGACGAGCTAAGCTTGCTAGCTAGTGAACCCAGAAAGGTCTGGGTTCACTTTTCATTAAATGTATGTATTGACTGCCAGACTATGTACATGAACCATGACTAGCCATGGTGTCTATAATTTTTTTGCCATGTATCTTTGGTCAGGGTTTACAGCAGCACTGACAGTTGTGTTGACATGACAACTGTGTCAGAGTTCCGATCAGAACGATTCATACGATTACATGACGATTACGAGTCATGTAAACCTTTTCCTGCTGACTGGACATTGCATACAGTCATTTCTGTGAAATAGGATGGATTTCTATCTCTTGCGATGCAATGCAACTACGACAACACTGAGCAAACTAGATGCAGTAAAAGTGCAGTAAATGCAGTCGATTGTGGTATTTTGGACGCAGTAATTGCAGAATAACTGTAGTTGTACTGTAGTTTTACTGTAGCACTGAGTGACAACTTTGCATGGAGTACTCTTTGAAGTACAACAAGTTAATAATGGTATGTTAGCCTTACCTCCGACTGTATTCTGAATTTCCATGTCAGCGGCACATTTTCTCTTTGACCTGAAATCATCATGTCCTTGTCACAGCTGATATTGACACCAGACACTGCCTCAGACATCTGAAAATGGAAGGTATAATCACAATGGCACAGAATGTTTCAGTTTGTGTTAAAAAGCTTGCAATATTTTATACAGTGTTGATGTAATTATTGTATCAAGGTAATTTTGCTTAAAAATCAACTTCTGTTGGACCAAATCCCTTCCATGCTTCAAATCAGTTGACCTGGAATGACTCCGGGGTCCAGTGCTGAGGCGCCACTACAGCCTTGGGTTCAATTCAAGACTGTGTCATAGCTGGCCATGACCGGGAGCCCCATAGGGTGGCACACAATTAGCCCAGCGCCATCTGGGTTAGGGGAGGGTTTGGCAGAGGGGGCTTTCCTTGGCTCATCGTGCTCTAGCGACTCTTTGTGGCGGGCCAGGTGCCTGCAAGCTGACTTTGGTCATCAGTCGAACAGTATTTCCTCTGACATATTGGTGCGGCTGGCTTTCGGTTTAACCGAGCAGTGTGTTAAGAAGCAGTGTGGCTTGACGGGTCATGTTTCTGAGGACGCATGTCTCTCCCATGTCCGTTGCAGTGGTGAGACAAGATCGTAACTAGCAATTGAATATCATGAAATTTGGGAGAAAAATGGGGTAAAAAAAAGAAGCTTTTACGGTCAGGAAACGTATGGCTTTGTTCCCAGAACCAATGGGACACCACAAATATACGTTCACAGAACATCCAAGGAACCAAATGTGCTAGCTGGAAGTCCATAGAAATCATCAATAAATAATATTTTTAACAAATAAAAATGTAAAGATTTCTAGGAGTATAAGGCATTACTAGGTACTGTTCATGTCCCTCTCATGAAGATAGATATGTTTTATATGGCCAACCACTTAATATTAACATTAAACAGGTTATTAAATAGCTGTTAGCTGGTTTTCAATTTATTTTATTTGACTACACTGTGATTAGTTGATACAAAGCAGTACAGAGAAAATAAGCCATGCTTTCTTGGACTAAGCAGCCTACCTATCTAGCTAAGTCAATCTAGCTAATGTTAAGGTTGCTGTCGGAAGAAAATCTCTTAATTCCAAGTACCTCCCCTCAATGTACCCTGCACATTTCATGATTCTAGGACAAAGAACATGTATTTAAAAAAGTGTTTGAAGTTTCGAATTTGTATGCTCATTTTTATCCAATTTCCAAAACAATTTCAATTTTGGAGATACAAGGTTTTCTTCCGACAGAGACAATGTGTTGTTCTTGGTTGGCCCATTTTTATACCTAGTCTAGAAAGTTAGTTCATAGTAGCTATGTTTCACACGAAAAATTACCTAATGTAGCTAACACTAATTAGTGCTTGCAAATGCACATCTCTCAACAACTGAATCTAGCTAGCTGGCTGGTGAGTAGGCTAGATCTGATTTGACAACTAGTAGGCTAACTTCTTGAGATAGCTAATGATTATTTTTACTAATATAAAAAACTGGCTAACCAATAGTAGGCCTATCTTTGTGTTAGCTATTGACAACATTAGCTAGATAATTTATTGAATGTGGTAGGTTGATAAGATTCTAATAACTTTCCTATGATTTGTGTTACAGCTGTTCAGTTGTGCAAGGAAAAAATCATGACTTCACTCAAGTTGTGTCCTTCCCCACTTCAATGCGTTGTCACCCCTTTGTATAAACCAATCACAGTGTCGGATGAACAAAAACCGAATAAACAAAGAAATAAAATACACATAAATCATAACCAGAACAATGTACACTACCGTTCAAAAGTTGAGTCAATTTGAAATGTCCTTGTTTTTCAAAGAAAAGCACCTTTTTTCTCCATTAAAATAACATAAAATTTATCAGAAATACAGTGTAGACATTGTTAATGTTATAAATTACTATTGTAGCTGGAAACAGCTGATTTATAATGGAATATCTACATAGGCGTACATAGGTCCATTATCAGCAACCATCACTCCTGTGTTCCAATGGCATGTCATGAGTCGCCTCTTCACTGTTGACGTTGAGATTGGTGTTTTGCGGGAACAATTTAATGAAGCTGCCAGTTGAGGACTTGTGAGGCATCTGTTTCTCAAACTAGACACTCTAATGTACTTGTCATCTTGCTCAGTTGTGCACCGGGGCCTCCCACTCCTTTCTATTCTGGTTAGAGGCCGTTTGCGCTGTTCTGTGAAGGGAGTAGTACATAGCGTTGTACGAGATCTTCAATTTCTTGGTAATTTATCGCATGGAATAGTCTTCATTTCTCAGAACGTGAATACTAACGAGTTTCGAGCCTGTAATCGAACTCACAAATGCTGATGCTCCAGATACTCAACTAGTCTAAAGAAGGCCAGTTGTATTGCCTCTTTAATCAGCACAAACGTTTTCAGCTGTGCTAACATAATTGCAAAAGGGTTTTCTAACAAACAATTAGACTTTTAAAATGATAAACTTGGATTAGCTAACACAACATGCCATTGGAACACAGGAGTGAAGGTTGCTGATAATGGGCCTCTATACGCCTATGTAGATATTCCATTAAAAATCAGCTACAATAGTCCAGCTACAATAGTCATTTACAACATTAACAATGTCTACACTGTATTTCTCATCAATTTGATGGTTTTTTAATGGATTTATTATTTATTTGTCTTTGAAGAACAAGGACATTTTTTGAACGGTAGTGTAAATATATATATTTAATGGAAATGGTCTTACAATATCAGCCTTTTTAATTATATCCTTGTACTCTCTCAGTAGATTGCCCTGGTATGAAAGTAAACCCTGCTCTTCAGCAGCAATAACTGCCTTCCGATCAGTCTTGTCTCTTGTGCGCCACTCCTGTAGTTCTTTCGCTGAGTGAGCATCAACACAGTTGCTCCCAAGCTCACATGTAGAGGCCCTCCTATGGATAAATTACATTACATTTAATGTTTTAGAAATATGAATCACATTAGATATCCAACTATAAGTGTCTGAAGAATAGGATCAGACTCATTTTATCACTGGCACGGTTATGCTGGGCTGTGATCTAGTCAGAGGAGACTTAGTGTATATAGTGTTGAAAAACGGCATTGTCTTATTTTCAGTGTGCTGTCTACTTACTAATTTGTTTGCAATATATGCCTACTGTGGAATATACACTTAGTATACAAAACATTAGGAATACCTGCTCTTTCCATGACATAGACTGACCAGGTGAATCTAGGTCAAAGTTATGATCCCTTATTGATGTCCCTTGTTAAATATTTCTTTGATGTAGGGGGCAGTATTTTCACGTCCGGATGAAAAGCGTGCCCAGAGTAAACTGCCTGCTACTCAGGCCCAGAGGCTAGGATATGCATATTATTAGTAGATTTGAATAGAAAACACTCTGAAATTTTTCAAACTGTTTGAATGATGTCTGTGAGTATAACAGAACTCATTTGGCAGGCAAAAACCTGAGAAAAATCCAACAAGGAAGTGGGAAATCTTTTTCATGTGATTTTCAATCCAATATATAGCGTCCATGGGTTCATATTGCACTTCCTAAGGCTTCCACTAGATGTCAACAGTCTTTAGAACTTTGTTTCAGGCGTCTACTATGAAGGGGGAGCAAATAAGAGCTGTTTGAATCAGGCGTCTGGTTGAAAGCCATTAGAATCGTCGCGAGCGGCCTTGAGCGCAAGCTCCATTCCTTTTCATTTCTAAAGACAAAGGAATTGTCTGGTTGGAATATTATTAAAGTTTTATGATAAAAAACATCCTAAAGATTGATTCTATACATCGTTTGACATGTTTCTACAAACTGTAATATAACTTTTTTGACTTTTCGTCTAGACTTTGTGCTTGCGCCTTGTGCATTTTGATTACTGGACTAAACACGTGAACAAAAAGGAGGTATTTGGACATAAATATGAACTTTATCGAACAAAACATACATGTATTGTGTAACATGAAGTCCTATGAGTGCCATCTGATGAAAAATCATCAAAGGTTAGTGATTAATTCTGACTTTTGTGAGCCCTCTCCTTGGCTGGAAAATGGCTGTATGGTTTTCTGTGACTAGGTGCTGACCTAACATAATTGCATGGTGTGCTTTCGCAGTAACGCCTTTTTGAAATCAGACACTGTGGTTGGATTTACAAGAAGTTTATCTTTAAAATGGTGTATAATACTTGTATGTTTGAGGAATTTAATTATGGGATTTCTGTTCTTTTGAATTTGGCGCCCTGCAATTTCACTCGCTGTTGTCGAGGTGGGACGCTACCGTCCCACTTGTACCAGAGAGGTTAAATCAGCTTCAAACAGTGTAGATGAAGGGGAGGAGACAGGGTAAAGAAGGATGTTTAAGCCTTGAAACAATTGAGAGATAGATTGTGTATGTGTGCCATTCAGACGGTAAATGGGCAAGATAAATATTTAAGTGCCTTTGAACGGGGTATGGTAGTAGGTGCCAGGTGCACCGGTTTGTGTCAAGAACTGAATCCCTGCTGGGTTTCTCACGCTTAACAGTTTCCTGTCTGCATCAAGAATGGTCCACCACCCAAAGGACATCCAGCTATGTTCACAACTCCAGCCTTACTTTTGTTATGACTTTTATTTCACCTAAATGTATTGAGGCACTGTTACTTTGTACCCTGGAGACTTTTATTGTGAAAGCAATAGTATTCATAGGAGCACCTGCGAATTTTGAGAGAGGGTGAAGGAGACTGCTTGGCTATATCTCTTGGTCCAGGAGAAATTAAACCACAAGCAATATTTTTCTGTTATAACCCATGTTAAAAAAATGTTCTGCTGAACCCACAAGTCCTCCGATGGAGATAGTGTTAAATACCTACAACAAGAAATAAGGGTTACAGTACTGTGGGAAGCACTGGAGTCAACATGGGCCAGCATCCCTGTGGAACGCTTTTGACACCTTGTAGAGTCCATGCCCTGACGAATTGAGGCTGTTCTGAGGACAAAAGGGGGGCAGGTGGGGAGGTGTTCCTAATGTTTGGTATACTCAGTGTATGTGTTGTGTGATACTGACTGGGTGTAATGTACCTTTCACACAATTTGTAGGCTTGGTTGGTTTGAGGTGGGTCTCGATACTTCCACTCAGTTGTTGTCTCATTGTTATACTCGTTGGTCCTTTTGATGTGATTGAACGTGTTGAGGTGGTTCTGGAAATCTCCCCATGATGGAAACAATAGATCGCAGGCTTTGCAATAGTGCTGGGGCAGAGACCGAGAAGCTGCTGCCACCACCGGCTGATGTTTCTGTGCAGCCTGAAGCAGCTCAGCCCGAACAAACCCCTCCTGGTTCTCAGCGTTCCACACGGTCATCTCTACCTCACTGTGTGCAAACCAGCATCGATGGGCGCCATGCAAGCATGGCTCACCATCCACAACATACTTACAGTACCGCCATGAGTTGATGTTCAAGTGGGGCAGGATGGGCAGCGGCCTGACTTCCTCATACAACCGTGTATTTTTCTTGTCATAAAGAACTAGAGTTGCCTTCCAAACATGCCTGTGTCTGGAATTGCACTTCAAGTTGATGCCCTTACGGGAGAACTGCCGTGGTCTGTGATGCAAGCAAGTTTCGCAGAGTTCCATGAACGTGCCAGGGAACTGGCGCTGAATTCTCTCTTTCGTAGTCATAGCGTGATCCCAGGTTTTCTCTGAAATTAAAAGACAAAGCATGACAGGTTTTTGCACATATATCAATATTTGTAACGTCCGTTGTTGGAAGGAGACCAAGGCGCAGCGTGATTTGGGTTCATCATATTTATTTAAAATGTGAACCAGCAAAAAAACAAAAACATTTACAACGAACGAAAAGCTTTGTCGTGCAAAACACATGCAACCAAACAAAGACAAGATCCCACAACAGAAGGTGGGAAAAAGGGCTGCCTACGTATGATCCCCAATCAGAGACAACGATAGACGGCTGCCTCTGATTGCGAACCATACTAGGCCAACAAAGAAAAACATAGATATACAAAAACTAGAGTACCCACCCTAATCACACCCTGACCTAACCAAAATATAGAGAATAAACAGGGATCTCTAAGATCAGGGCGTTAAAATATTAATTTAGTCCATTATTGATTATTGATAGAGGCAAATGGTTGTGTGACACTTCAGTCCTTGATATCATGCACATCTAAGCTTTTACTAAAGAGATAGTTTAGTTATGTCTTAACCTTTCTTGTAATAAGTACATTAATAATTAATCACAGCAATTTGAGTAGTGTGATCCAAAAAATAGTGAAAATGCTTAGAAAATTGCTTTGAAGTGTGAACCAGCAACATTCCTTCTACTGGTCCATGTAACTCAGCTAACACTAGCTGCACATTTAATTATCATGCAAACAGAAGGTAATAGTGCCTTTAGCTTTATATTACTTTCATAGAGGCACATTATAGCAAATAAAGTTGGAGTTTCCATAGCTGTTTCCCAACAGATAAAAGGGGAAACTCAAATGTGTCACAAGGGATAAAGATCTGAAGCATACGGTGGGGGCTTCCACTCACCACCAGTGACCGCAAGTAGGATAAGATGGAGCAAGCTGAAACTCAGCCGACATTCTGCTAATTTTCGCATAGATTAAACTTTTGACCTTAGTTTTCTGTTTCCAAAACAAAAATCGGTTATGAGCAGTGTGTACTATGTTTTGTAACCTTTGCCAAAGTGCAAGTCTAGGAAGCGGTAGATCTGTCCTATGTTCGCTATTTATAGATCAGTCATTCTCATTGAAAGCAAGTCTAAGAAGTGGTAGATCTGTTCTATTGTGCACTATTTCTATGCTTCCCTTTCTTTAGTTTAGTTTTGGATCTTTTACTTTCGGTTTTGCACACCAGCTTCAAACAGCTGAAAATACAATATTTTTGGTTATTGAAATTACTTTTCACAGCGGTTTAGATGGTAGAATGATTCTCTACACTATACATTGCTTGTTTTGTCACATAAACTGAAATTAGGCGAACTAATGGAATTTTAGCAACCAGGAAATGGCGGTGCGATTTCTGCATATTGCACCTTTAATTGTTATAGTATCTGTAAAATAGGACTGGCTGTAACCAGAAATATCTATAAGTTTACTCTGCTTGACTTGGACCTTGCTTTGCACCTGTCACCAAAATGATCAAATGATCTCAATAAAAGTTTCTTCAAAACAATATCCTCTAAATAGCAAAATATATGATCAAGAAATATATATACAGGTGTGTATATATATATATATATATATATATATATATATATATATATATATATACACACATTTTTTGTTAATTAATATAGCTATAAAGCTATTCTCAATTCAACAGGCTAACTGGTCTCAATTAACCAATTGCAGACAACATTAACATTAAGCAATACAGATATAGCTATGAACTGCAGGTGTGTGGTTAGTGCATTGGGCGGTTGCTGGATCGAATCCCAGAGCTGACAAGGTAAAATCTGTCATTCTGGCACTGTTGATGTTGATTAAGGCAGCCATCTGCACCTCTCTGATTCAGAAGGGTTGGGTTAAATGCAGAAGACACATTTCAGTTGAATGCATTCAGTTGTACAACTGACTAGGTATCCCACTATCTCATTAAAAAACATTCTGTGACTCCTGAGATATTCAATTCAAATCTCTGTAGGTATACTGTAAGTCACACTAAGCGAGCAAGAAAATAGTAACATTAACTGCCAATTGATTAATTTGTACACTGTCTGACAACATCTACAGCTGGATGTGATATGACACATGAATGCAGAGCAATCTCAATGAAGTATTCAAAAACATGTTATAGACATCATTAGGCCATCTGTCTATATTACTTCATGTGTATGAACCATTTACCTTTCCACTATCAACATAATGAACAACAACAGGAATATAAAAATATACTTGCCTCTTAGGAAAATGTGAAATGTACCATGGCTATGATGTGTTGTCCTCTTGAAATAAAATCTGTGAAGTTATTCATAAGCTCATGTTACACTACAGTTCCAACACACTTCTAGGCTGAATATCATAATGTCTTGTATTGGATTAGAAACCCTTCAGGAAGTGCTGCAGTATTTATGGTGTATGTCAACAACCACTAGATCCCTCCCTAGTAACAACAACAACATTACAACACTACTCTGTCAGTTTCGTTTTTATGCTGAAATGAAACCTAAAACATACTGTAGGTTTCACTAT
Organism: Oncorhynchus tshawytscha; assembly: GCF_018296145.1. Lineage (NCBI taxonomy): Eukaryota > Metazoa > Chordata > Actinopteri > Salmoniformes > Salmonidae > Oncorhynchus > Oncorhynchus tshawytscha. Next base: position 62,497,503 of record NC_056435.1, read on the forward strand.
GAGGTGGGCGTAGAACATAGATGAACTGTTGAGATAACTGACCACCACAGCTGGAGGATGGCTTTGCAGGGAAATCAGGTTTCATTTATCATTAAGGAATGCACACACCAAGGTCTAACAGTGACGTATTGTGAGGTCATACTTTGCTGACATGCAAAATAGGCACTGTTGTTAAACCATAAAGTCAGCATGATAACATTGTGGTATCAGGTGCCTTCAGAAAGTATTCACACCCCTTGACCTTTTCCACATTTGTGACCGACCGCCTTGATTCGGTCTTATGTAGCAACATTTGAAATGGTGTTTTTTACATTGGATAAAAGCAGTGACACAGAGCTACACAATGGTATATCATACACCGCATTTGAGGAACAATGGTGAAGTAATTCTGCTTTGGAAGCTGATAAACTTTTGAGAAAACGGCCTTGACGTCTTTTGTTAGGGCAGATTGCTCGGATCAATCCTTAAAGAGATGGGCGGGGCTTGTCGTGGAAATTTCCTGTATTACCAAATCATGAGAGAGCAAACCACACACAAGTCAGAGTTATCATAAAGTCCATATTTAATTATATGAGCTTCACCATAGCCCTGTGACTCTCAGATCCATTCAGTGTCTATAAATGAGTGTCTATGAATTCTCTGAGAGTGTCAACATAATGGCAACTGAGATGCTTTATAGCAAAGACACACCCATCTAAACTCACATGACAAATAACAGATCTTAGGAACATTACACAATGTTTACACAATGTTTTTTACACAATGTTTTTCAGGCTCTGCCGTAACCGGCCGCGACCGGGAGGTCTGTGGGGCGACGCACAATTGGCCTAGCGTCGTCCGGGTTAGGGAGGGGTTGGCCGGTAGGGATATCCTTGTCTCATCGCGCACCAACGACTCCTGTGGCGGGCTGGGAGCAGTGCACGCTAACCAAGGTTGCCAGGTGCACAGTGTTTCCTCCGACACAATGGTGCGGCTGGCTTCCGGGTTGGATGCGCACTGTATTAAGAAGCAGTGCGGCTTGGTTGGGTTGTGTATCGGAGGACGCATGACTTTCAACCTTCAACCTCTCTCCCGAGCCCGTACGGGAGTTGCAGCGATGAGACAAGATAGTAGCTACTAAACAATTGGATACCACGAAATTGGGGAGAAAACGGGGTAAAATTCAAGAAAATAAATAAAGTCATAGCCCTGTGACTCTCAGATCAATTCAGTGTCTATAAATGAATTCTCTGAGAGTGTCAAAATAATGGCAACTGAGATCCTTTATAGCAAAGACACACCCATCTAAACTCACATGACAAATAACAGATCTTAGGAACATTACACAAAGAAAGATTTTACTTCAGAGAGGAGTGAGTATCCCATAGCCAGACAGCATTGGCTACACATTATCGTTCAGTTTGCCCTCTTAGACTAAGTTCTTATCTCGTTCTTGTTACCACTTAGGACCAAAATATTACCTCATCTAATGGCATATATCAATTGTCAATTCTAGACAGTCCCATAAAAAATACAACCCCTCCTGGACAAGCTTTCGGAGAGGAGTGACTGGCACACAGACATTGTGGAGCCATCTAACTGGTTCCCCATTAATCACACCATCCCTTCACATGGTTTAGGAATAGTTACAGACACATTCACAGATAAGACCAACCTGACCTATCACCTCTCTGGGCCCCAAGTAACTTTTCCCACATAAGCATACTTATTAATAAAACATCTTATTTACCAATGTTACCTAAAGAATTCTGATTCTGCCACAACAGGCTAAAGCTTAAGAGGGTGTGAACAATACTGTATGGTTTTAGACAAAGAAGAGCTTGTCACGACTTCCGCCAGAGTCGGTCCATCTCCTTGTTCGAGCAGCGTTCGGCGGTCGACATCACCGGCCTTCTAGCCATTGCCGATCCACTTTTCATTTTCCATTTGTTTAGTCTTTGTTTTCTACTCACCTGGTTTCAATTTCCCCATTACATGTTCATTATTTAACCCTCTGGTTTCCCCCATGTTTGTGTGCATGTTTGTTCTATTGTTCAGGCTGTTACTGACGGCTGGTATTTTGTTGCCGGGTCTTGTTATTACGCCCGTTTTTTTGTGGTACCAGTATTTTTCCTGCATCGTAATGTTGTGTTTATATTGGTGTTATCTTGTATTAAATACCTTGTCCACAAATCTCAGCTCTCCTGCGCCTGACTCCTTTCACCAGTTACCCACAGCCTTGACAGAGCTCTCCAGTAGGTACCAAAACATTCAAGCACCCAAGCTAACTGGCTTAAGTTGGCTAGCTTGCTAGCTACTTCCAGACACAAATAAGAGAACAGCTCACTGACCACTTTACTCACCCTAGCAGAGTTGGTTAGGCTGTTGGTGACTGCAACTGTGCTGCTGGCAACAATTTACGCTTACTGACACCGGCCATATTCGTGAGCGTTCATAATTTCGTCAGTTTTTCTGAGCTCTGGCAATACCAGTGAGAGTACTCTGAAATCAGAGTAGATAGCCAGAGCGAATTTACCAGCTAAGTCTATCAACAGTTGTCGCAGAGACATTCTATTGAAATGGTTACTTGCATATTGGAGTCTTTTGTTAAGACATGTAGTTAGCTAGCTAGCTAAACAATGAACCATAATCCCAACTCATGACCTTACTACCCTGCATGTATCTGTAGGTCGCTAACCAACCAGGTTCAATGTTAGCTAACTGACATTTGGCTATAACTAGCAGAGCAAATGGCTCTGAGATATGAATCATAAGTTTGTACACGTAACGTTAGCTAGCGAGCCAGCCAGCTAACGTTAGCTAGCTAGCTAACAGTACACTTTTAACTTGAAATTAAAACGACATTGTCAAAATTAGAAACGTGTAATATCTGAAAATGTGGCAAGCTGGACTATCTTACCCGTACACATCATGGATGGATGCTTCTCCCTGTCACGGATTCCATGGTTGCCCTTAGTTTGAAGATATAATCTGGAGACAGGTATTTTTCTCAATCTCCTTAGCTATCATACTCTAATTTCTCTGATTTCAAAACTCGGTCCTCCAGAAAGTGGAAAGCAACACTTATCAATATATATATATAAAGCTGTGCTAGACAGGATTACCAGCCCAAATAGACAGAAGCGTGCTATATGGCAGACCAATCCAAACTCATCTCTCCAAAAAAAGCATTTTGATAAAAAAAATTTTTTTTAAATGTGTCACTAGCCTAAACACAATACCCCCATAATGCCAAAGTGGATTTTTTTTTCTCCACAATCTCGGGATATTTAATTGATAGTTAATCTTGTCTCATTGCTGCAACTCCCTTACGGACTCAGGAGAGGGGAAGGTCTAGAGTCTTGCGTCCTCCGAAATACGACTATGCCAAGCCGCACTGCTTCTTGACACACTGCTCGCTTAACCCGGAAGCCAGCCGCACCAATGTGTCGGAGTAAACACCGCTGGCGACCGAAGTCAGCTTGCAGGCGCCCGGCCCAGCACAAGGAGTTGCTAGAGCGCGATGGGACAAGGAAATCCTGGCCAGCCAAACACTCCCCTAAACCAGACGACACTGGCCCATTGTGCGCCGCCTCATGGGTCTTACGGTCACGGCTTGGGATCGAACCCCGGTCTCTACTGATGCAGTGCCCTAGACCGCAGCATCACTCGGGAGGCCAAAGTGGAATTATGTTTTACAAATTAATACAAAATTAATAAAAAATGTAAATATGAAATGTCTTGAGTCAATTCAATTCAACCACTTTGTTATGGCGAGCCTAACTAACTTAAAGACTAAAAATGTGCTTAACAAGTCACATAATAAGTTGTATTTATCAGGTATGAAGGTAAGTGTCACGTTCTGACCTTAGTTCCTTTGTTATGTCTTTGTTTTAGTATGGTCAGGGCGTGAGTTGGGTGGATTGTCTATGTTCGTTTTTCTATAATTTGGGATTTCTGTGTTCGGCCTAGTATGGTTCTCAATCAGAGGCAGCTGTCAATCGTTGTCCCTGATTGAGAATCATACTTAGTTAGCCTGGTTTCACTTTTGAGTTGTGGGTGTTTGTCTTCCGTGTCAGTGTTTGTTACCACACAGGACTGTTTCGTTTATTCACGTTTATTGTTTTGTTCCAGTGTTCTGTTGTGTTTTGATTAAACATTATGGACACTTACCACGCTGCGCATTGGTCCTCCGATCCTTCTCGCTACTCCTCCTCAGAAGAGGAGGACGAGATCCGTTACAGTAAGACCCAGATGCAGATCACATGGAATAAACAATAGTTTACTATACCAACAGGGGCATGCAGAGTGGTCAGGTATGCGGGCTCGAAGTCAGGAAGGGCAAGGGTCACAGCCAGGAGGGCGAGGAAAGAGAGACTGGAAAAAGCAGGAGCTGGAAATGGGAGACAAAGAGCTGTGAGACATGGGTTTGACTCTGGACACATGAAAGGTGGGATGTATACGAAGGATACGGGGCAACAGAAGACGAACAGCAGAGGGGTAATGATCTTGGAGATGGGGAAGAAGCTGATAAACCGGGAGGAGAGTTTGCGGGTTTCCACCCGGAGGGGTAGGTCCCGGGTGGATAGCCATTCCTTCTACTCGAGACGACACCGGGCAGCCGGCGTCCAATGGCGACCCGCTTGTCTTTGATACCTGGAGGTGGTCTTGATGAGTGCCGACCGGGCTCTCCTCCAGGTACGACGACAGTGGCGGACAAACATTTAGGTTCTAGATAGCACTTTTTTTTCTAAGAGTGTATCATACTAAATGGAGTGTCTCCAGATTTACATACAGAATCATACAAAATGCTCTGAGACCAGGTTTCCCACTGTATGAGCTTTCGGTAGCCTGATTGCTTCCAGATTGAGGATGAATCTGCACACAATGCATCCCTGATCACCTTCTGAAGTGGTCAGCCAAATCTGAGCACAATCCAGCCACAATGCAACCTTGTATGAGCTTTCGGTAGCCTGATTGCTTCCAGATTGAGGATGAATCTGCACACAATGCATCCCTGATCACCTTCTGAAGTGGTCAGCCAAATCTGAGCACAATCCAGCCACAATGCAATCGACCTGTCTTTTCAATGCGGTCTTTGTATTCTAATAGCAGAAGTCGCATGTGAGTGTCAAGTGTAGACACAGCTTGAGTTGTATGAGTAGGTTTGAGTTGAATATATTAATGTCATTGTGTACAGTAGAAGATTGTATGCTCTGACAATGCCACCATAAATGCCATGACTGGTTTGATAAAGTTGTATTGAATTGAATGGCCAACCTATTTGAATTCCCATAGGAATATTCATAATTTATGTCTGTCAAATGAATATCTCATCTTGCGTACCGTATTAAGACCCTTGTGATGTCTTCGGTCATGTATGTAGTAGTGGTGTCTGGGTAAAATCACTGGGGAAGGCAAGCCTGTAAAAAAGCCATATTGTGGTATTTGTGTTGTTGCTCAATAACCCATTCGTTCACACGCCCACGTGATAGACAATAAGGCTGTGAAACAAAAAGACAACAGTCACACAGTGGAGGAATAAATTCAACTGCACATATGTTTGTTTCATCACAAAACCGGAGAAGAACATTTGTCTGGTGAAGTCCACAAAGCAAATATTGCATGTAACAGACCTGCATCATGGTTAATGTTTGACAGTTTACTAAACTACTGATTTAGAACCACAGAGTTACCGCAAGTCAGCACAAAGACTTCAGGAGCACTGCCTCCACTATTCCTGCACCATTTTAACTTAAACATTTAAACATCATCAAATCTGTACGGCTATACGGTTTAATACACTGAAAATGTTAGAACAGAATATCAGATTAGGGACAGTTGAAACTAAGTATCATAGAAAAACTGTGTTTACTTTTTATGTAGGCACGATACCAATTTGGACTAGCTCTCCAGTGGTTCAACAGGGTTTGAGTGGGGTTTGAGTGTTGCCGAGGATGTGTCGCAATGGCCCTGCTTAACGAATGGAGACTTTCCAGAAGAAGGCACCCGTTAAGTTGAAATTAGTCAGAGAACAGTTGGAAAAACTAGGGAAAGGCAAGAAAAATAATATACGATGGGATAATTTTAGAAAGTGGGAAGTTGAAGCAGAGACAAGGATAGAGAGAGAGGAAACGTGCATAGAAGGGTGCAGAGGTAATGATGAAAGCTGAAGAAAGGCAAAGCAAGTAGGAACAGACGTAAAGAAGAACTGTATCAACATCGTCCACCACCCTACGCTCCCCCACCTCAACAACAGCTACCACCTCCACGACATGGACCCCCAGCAGCAGGAGTGGGGGCTGTGGGGGCGGACGGAGGATAATCTGAGGAAAACCAAGAAGAAAAATACACGCCTCTGACCACCATACACACTTGAGTTCCAGAGTAGAATTCCGACACCTCAGGACCGCCCCTGCCAAGACCCTAAGCCCCCAGAGCGACTAGTCACCGAAATGACTTGTGAACTCTATCCAGATTTACAACCCCTCCCCCTCCTGTTTTCACACCAACCTCTGCCGCACTGTTTCCCCCCAATACCACATCCATTGGCAGGTCATGACGCGAACGCCGCTCCAACCATCCTAGTCCAGCGGAATTGGGAAATTGGAGAAAGGATGGACATCATGAAGGATCTTTTCCCTCCCCCTCATAGAGGGGCACAATGGTGGACCCAGTTTTCCACCATAATCTCATCCTCAGACTACAGTCTGGCCTCATGCTGTACACAAGCTGCAGGAAGGGAGGAACAACAGAAGAAACTGGCAAGTGCCCAGCTGATGTTTTATGAGGAAGGGAACATAGGGAACTTGGGAGACAAAGGAAGAGGAAGGGGGGCTGGAAGAGCAAGAAAAGGAAGGGGCCGTGGAGGAGGAAGAGGGCCATGGAGGTGTTATAACTGTCAACAGCCTAGCCACATTTCAAGAAATTGCCCCCAGAACAGGGGTGCTATGGGTGGTTATGATGAAGCTGAGGACAATGATACCTGCTATCCATCACCACCACATGTGACAGCATCTAACCCGCAGGGTAGAGGGGGAAACTCGAGGTAGGATGAGGAGGAAGTAGAAGGAAAAGACAGCCAACAATGCCACTTTGGGGAGTATCCCATTTTATCTTCTAACAGTGCAGATTCACCTAATAGGAATGTGTGTGTGGGCGGTGTGAATTTCCTTCCTGGTCGATTCAGGGCCAACCATTTCTATTTGATCTAAATGTAACAATTTAAAAGTTCTGTTGTCAAAATATGTAAAAATATGTAATAAAGACCATTGGGGCATCTGGCAATCCAATGGTAGAGAACCTTACTAAACCTCTCTTGGTCAAAGTTGGTGATAAAACTTTTGTTTATTGTCCTACCTGCCCTGTAAATCTAATGGGAAGAGACCTATTGTGTAAATTAGGAGTTAGCATTTCTTGCAGTGAGGAGGACCTGGTTGTAACTCCAAGCATCGGTGTCTATACCACACTGGAAGTACCAGGCCACCACTGGTATTATTCATAGGACTTTCCTGACCCCTTTGACCCACTGAATGCATTTGCTCGACCAGGCCAAACTAAGTGGGAACACTTACACTGCACTGCCAAATTTAGTCATAGTCGAAGGGCCATGTGTTTGAATCGCTTTGCCATTATGAGAAAGAGCAGGAAGAGTTGAAAATATGTTATTTATTATGAAGGAGCTTTGGGTGTGGTAGCTGATGTAACCATTGAACTGCAACAGTTTTTCTCTGTGCCCCAATCAGTTCCCCGTATCTCTATCTCCAAGATAAAGGATACCAAATGGGAAGAATTCGGTACATGGGTGAGGGGATTGAGGTTGGCAATGCATTGGGAGGCTCAGCCAGATGGGAGAGAATTCTCCTCTGTGGTTGGAGCACGCACGCAGTGCACAGATGGGAGAGAATTCTCCTCTGTGGTTGGGGCACGCACGCAGTGCACAGATGGGACAATAAAGTTCCTGTTCCCCTTGCACCTAACCAGCCCGCCCCTGACAGCGTACTGTTGTCTCAGGTTCCGGACTGTTTATGGGCAAAGGATGAATATGACATAGGGAAGATGAGAGGAGCAACGCCTGTGACCGTCTCTCCTAAAGGCACATATTGACCCCACACAGCGTAGTACCCCTTGCATAAGTAGGCAGAGGCAGGCATTGGCAAAATCCTGACCTCTCTTCTGAGCTGGAGGGCTGTTGTCACCTGTACGTCATCACCTTGCAACACGCCAATTTGACCTGTTAGAAAAGCATCTGGTGAATGGAGAATGGTACAAGATCTTAGAGCTGTTAACGATGCAGTGTATGCCAGGGCCCCAGTCCAGCCACTATCCTTTCTTCTGTCCCGCCAGGTTCAAATTGGTTTACAGTTGTTGATTTGGCTAATACCTTTTTTGGCATTCCTGTGCACCCAGATTCTCAGTACTAGTTTGTGTTTTCTTTTCAAAGACAGCGCTATCAGTGGGCGGTTCTGCCCCAAGGTTACGTTGCAAGCCCCTCCACAATGAGCGACAATGTGTCCAACAAACTGTTAAGTATTTAGGCCATGTGATTACACCAGGGGGCAGGAGTCTGGCTACGGACAGGGTTCCTAAACCAAGTACAAAACCAAGTACAAAAGAACAGATGTTCTCACTGCTGGGAATGACAGGCTATTGTAGAGTGTGGTTAATTGATTACTCTGAAATTGTCAAAATTCTCTCTGATCTCATTCATTTGAAACCCTTGGCCATGGGGATCAGTTTGAGTGCACTAAAGATGGTGAAAAAGCGCTAATTCGGCTTAAACGGGCACTCCCGTTGTCACCTTGTTTGGGGTTATCCGATCACTCCAAACCTTTCCATTTGTTCGTTTCAGAAAATAATGGGTTTATGTAATCGGTACTGACACAAACTGGTAAGATGAGACCTGTTGGTTTCTACTGGAAACGTTTCCATACTGTCGCGCGTGCACTGCTCCCCTGCCTCCGCTCTGTGGCAGCAGCAACTGAGGCAGTGTTGGCCTGTGCTGACATTGTAGCTATGCGGCCATTGACTGTTCATGTGCTTCATTCTGTATTCTTCCTTATCTCACAGGCAAGGACAGAACAACTCACCCCCGCAAGGCTGTTACATTGGAAGAACGTGTTATTAACAATGTCCCAAGTTACTCTGAAACTCTGCACTGTCTTAAACCCTGCAATCTTACTCCCCACACAGTCTGACGGTGATGCACTTGACTGCAGTGAGGTGGTTGACCTCTTTTGTAAACCACGTCCTGATCTCCAAGATGGGCCAATTCCTAGCAGTGATTCAATCTATTTTGTGGATGGTTGTGCTTAATGTTCTTCTTCAGGTGATCCAGTTGCATCTTATATTGTGTGTACACCCCGCAGTATTGAGGAGGCAGCTAGACTGCCCTCCCACTTCTCTGCACAGGCAGCAGAGCTTTTTGCTCTTACAAGCGCATGTGTGTTGGGAAAAGGGAAAATCCCTCACAGTGTATGCTGACTCTCAGTACGCTTTTGGTGTCTGTAGCATATTTGGAACCCTGTGGCAACATCGTGGTTTCCTCACCTCAACTGGTAAACCAATAGCACAGCATAACATGGTGAAATAACTGCTTGAAGTAGTACTCCTCTACACTTGTAATTTGTAAATGTCAAATCTAATCAAATCAAATCAAATCGCACATGTGCCAAATACAACAGTTGTAGACCTTACAGTGAAAAGCCCTTAAACAACAATGCAGTTTTTAGAAAAAAATAAGTGTTAATAAAAATAGATAAGTAAAAAATAAAAATAAATAGATAAAGACAGCAGTAAAGTAACAGTAGTGAGGCTATATGCAGGGTCTACCGGTGTAGAGTCAATGTGCTTTTATTACAGTTTAGTCGAGATAATTTCGGTAATATGTACATGTACTGTAGGTAGAGTTAAAGTGACTATGCATAGATAACAAACAGAGAGTAGCAGCCGAGTAAAAGGGGGGGACAATGCAAATAGTCTGGGTAGCCATTTGATTAGCTGTTCAGGAGTCTCATGGCTTGGGGGTAGAAGCTGTTAAGATGCCTCTTGGACCTAGACTTGGCGCTCCAGTACCGCTTGCCAGTAGCAGAGAGAACAGTCTATGACTAGGGTGGCTGGAGTCTTTGACCATTTTTAGGGCCTTCCTCTGACTGCCTGGTATAGAGGTCCTGGATGGCAGGAAGCTTGGCTCCAGTGATATACTGGGCCGTACGCAGTACCCTCTGTAGTGCCTTGCGGTCGTAGGCCGAGCAGTTGCCATACCAGGCAGTGATGCAAGTCAGAATGCTCTCGATGGTGCAGCTGTATAACTTTTTGAGGATCTGAGGTCTCATAGCAAATCTTTTCAGTCTCCTGAGGGGGAATAGGCTTTGTCGTGCCCTCTACACAACTGTCTTGATGTGTTTGGACCATGTTAGTTTGTTAGTGATGTGGACACCAAGGAACTTGAAGCTCTCAACCTGCTCCACTACAGCCCTGTTAATGAGAATGGGGGAGTGCTCGGTCCTCCTTTTCCTGTAGTCCACAATAATCTCCTTTGTCGTGATCACGTTGAGGGAGAGGTTGTTATCCTGGCATCACATGGCCAGGTCTCTGACTTCCTCCCTATTGGCTGTCTCATCGTTGTCGGTGATCAGTCTTACCACTGTTGTGTCGTCGGCAAACTTAATGATGGTGTTGGAGTTGTGCCTGGCCATGCAGTCCTGAGTGTACAGGGAGTACAGGAGGTGACTGAGCAATCACCCCTGAGGGGCCCCCGTGTTGAGGATCAGCGTCGCGGATGTGTTGCTACTTACCCTTACCATCTGGGGGGCGGCCCATCAGGAAGTCCAAGATCCAGTTGCAGAGGGAGGTGTTTAGTCCCAGGGTCTTTACTTAGTTATAAGCTTTGAGGACACTATGGCGTTGAACGCTGAGCTGTAGTCAGTGAATAGCATTCTCACATAGATGTTCCTTTTGTCCAGGTGGGAAAAGGCAGTGTGGAGTGCAATAGAGATTGCATCATCTGTGGATCTGTTGGGGCGGTATGCAAATTGGAGTGGGTCTAGGGTTTCTGGCATAATGGTGTTGATGTGAGCCATGACCAGCCTTTCAAAGCCCTTCATGGCTACAGACGTGAGTGCTGTGGGTCAGTAGTCATTTAGGCAGGTTACCTTAGTGTTCTTGGGCACAGGGACTATGGTGGTCTGCTTGAAACATGTTGGTATTACAGACTCAGTCAGGGACAGGTTGAAAATGACAGTGAAGACACTTTCCAGTTTGTCAGCGCATGCTCGAGTACACATCCTGGTAATCCGTCTGGCCGTGCGGACTTGTGAATGTTGACCTGTTTAAAGATCTTACTCACATCGGCTATAGAGACTGTGATCACAGTCTTCTGGAACAGCTGATGCTCTCATGCATGCTTCAGTGTTGCTTGCCTCGAAGCGAGCATAAAAGTAATTTAAATAGTCTGGTAGGCTTGCGTCACTGGTCAGCTCACGGCTGTGCCTCCCTTTGTAGTCTGTAATAGTTTGCAAACCCTGTCACATCCGACGAGTGTCCGACACGTTTTTCTGACAGTGATGATGTTTTGCTTATAATGTGATTTCATTGGTGTGAAGCCAAATCCAAACTGGCCTCTCCTGTTTGGCTAACTCTGATATATTTTTATCCAGGGAGGCTAAATGCTTGCTGGCATCAATCATACAAATGCTCTAGCGCCAACATACTCTTTCGTTTCAGACAGCACGCAAGCGGTATTGGAGCACATCTAGGTCCAAGAGGCTTCTAAACAGCTTCTTCCCCATGACACTCTAATCAAATGGCTACCCAGACTATTTGCACCCCCCCCCCCCTCTTTCACACTGCTGCTGCTCTATGTTATTATCTATGCATTGTCACTCTAATAACTCTACCTACATGTACCTCGATTAACCGGTGCCCCCACACATTGACTCTGTACTAGTAGCCCCTGTATATAGCCTCGCTATTGTTATTTTACTGCAGCTCTTTAATTATTTGTTACTTTTATTTCTTGTTCTTTTAGGTATTTTTCTAAAAACGGCATTGGGCTTTTTAAGTAACCTTTTCTCTGTAAGTGTCACACCTGTCCTCGTGACTGTCTCCACCCCCCTCCAGGTGTCACCCATCTTATTTTTTCTTACCCGTTTTTTTCTCCCCAATTTCATGGTTTCCAATTGGTAGTTACAGTCTTGTCTCATCGCTGCAACTCCCGTACGGACTCGGGAGAGGGCGAAGGTCGAGAGCCACGCGTCCTCCGAAACACAACCCAACCAAGCCACACTGCTTCTTGACACAATGTACATCCAACCCGGACGCCAGCCACACCAATGTGTCGGAGGAAACACCGTACACCTGGTGACCTGGTCAGCCGGTCAAACCCGGCCTAACACGGACGACGCTGGGCCAATTGTGCGTCGCCCCATGTCAGAGATATCTCCACTTAAATCACTGTAGATGAAGCGGAGGAGACGTGGATTGTGTATGTGTGCCATTCAGTGGGGGAATGGGCAAGACTGTATAACCCCCCGGCAGGTTGCAGCAGCCCCTAGTGCTGAACCGGCTGCACAATGTTAACGCAGCCACGCAGAAAAGCTTGTGCACTGCGCCACACGTGGGCAGATATATACACTCAGCCCTCTGTCTCTCCTTCTCCTCCTCCTCGCTCACATTCTCTCTTCTCCTCCATCAGGCAACATCCTGCTCTCGCCTCCATCTCCAGCAACCATGTCCAGCACTGTATCAGGTAAGGCATATGTTACAACCTATCGTTTATAAAAGGGGGGGATATGTATTTATCAGATAAAATCCTTCTGTTGTATGTTTTAGATGGAATATCTAGATGTTATTGGAGATGCGCTGATGGGTATTTTGATATGTATTGCTCAAATAGGTTCTTCATTTTACATGTAAAATAGATCTTCAGAGCATGTTTTGTTTGATCTAATGTCTGGCCACATCAAATTCCACCATTCATGAATGGATGAGATCTAGGTTTCGCATTTGTTTCATTTGAGTGCTTCTAAAGGTCGTATGTTAAAACTGAGTATGTTTCTCTAAAATGACTTTGTGTGGATTATTTCAGGGGATCAGATGGTTTCCATTTGTGATTAGAGATCTCAGGGATTTACCTCCAGTCATACCAAGGGCTGCGTCTCAATTGGTACCTTATTCCTTATGTAATGCACTACCTTTGACTAGGGCCCCAGGGGGAATTGAGGGGCCATTTGTGACACAGCCAAGGTGTGCCTGCTGGTAAACTGCCGGCTTGATGACGCAGATCTGAAGCAGTAAAAAAGGAATCTCACATTGCGTCTTGCAGTGCACGCAGCAGATTATACAGTTCAAATTCTAGGTCCCATACAGTTCATTATATAGGAATCACCAGGGTGTAATTTGCAGTGATCTCTGACATGATTACCCCATCCAATTAGACATGTACATAGGATGTCAGTTCAGTTGGATGTCATATACATTTTCAGCCCAAAAAGTTAAATCCAACATTTCTGTTATTATGAATTGTAATTTGCAACCTTATATTTAAAATACAAAAATGTTCCTTAACTATTGATCAAATCAAATCAAATTTATTTATATAGCCCTTCGTACATCAGCTGATATCTCAAAGTGCTGTACAGAAACCCAGCCTAAAACCCCAAACAGCAAGCAATGCAGGTGTAGAAGCACGGTGGCTAGGAAAAACTCCCTAGAAAGGCCAAAACCTAGGAAGAAACCTAGAGAGGAACTAGGCTATGTGGGGTGGCCAGTCCTCTTCTGGCTGTGCCGGGTGGAGATTATAATAGAACATGGCCAAGATGTTCAAATATTCATAAATGACCAGCATGGTCCAATAATAATAAGGCAGAACAGTTGAAACTGGAGCAGCAGCACGGCCAGGTGGACTGGGGACAGCAAGGAGTCATCATGTCAGGTAGTCCTGAGGCATGGTCCTAGGGCTCAGGTCCTCCGAGGGAGAGAAAGAAAGAGAGAAAGAGAGAATTAGAGAGAGCACACTTAAATTCACACAGGACACCGAATAGGACAGGAGAAGTACTCCAGATATAACAAACTGACCCTAGCCCCCTGACACATAAACTACTGCAGCATAAATACTGGAGGCTGAGATAGGAGGGGTCAGGAGACACTGTGGCCCCATCTGAGGACACCCCTGGACAGGGCCAAACAGGAAGGATGTAACCCCACCCACTTTGCCAAAGCACAGCCCCCACACCACTAGAGGGATATCTTTATTGATGGCCTATTGCAACCCCCATGGGCCTCCGCATTAACACGAGGGATATTAACCAGCGCTAACTCAGTGTTCCATGCTCTGTGCAGCTTCTTTACGTCTTGTCCTTCCATTCATCTGTTCACACAGATTAGTCTCATCTCTGTCTGAACATTGACCTACAGTATAATAGCTCCACGCTTGATTGAGGAAAAAGAGAATCGGCACCTCATTGACAACAGCTATAGGATCTAGAAGCATCATTCCCCATGCATCCAGCTAAAAGTCAGGCAGATTAACAACAATACTAATTTCACCACATTTTCATCAAAGAATAACAGTTCTCTGCACAGGTATTACGGATGAAGTATATATACAGCACGGAAAAAGTAGTAAACATCTTATGGCAATGTGGATTATCATCCTTTCTTGTCATTACTGTTGTTACAGTGTCAAAAGAATGTCTAAAGTATCCGTTTACATAACAATATCCTGTCAGTCAATAATGTATTTTGTGGGAGTATGGTGTCATCCTAACCGCTGTGCTCTCAAAGCTTCAGGGTGGTTGTACGAGGCTAGTATACTGTACGTTCACATTAGTGATCTTTTAGCTAAAACCATGGTAAATATACATTTTAAATCATGTTAATAGGACGTTCATAGTATCCGTTTATGAAATTGAAGCGTTTGATCAACATAAATCCCCAAAACCTCAGGGAATCGCTAAAACATTTATTTGCAGAAACCCAGTGAATTATGCATTTGCTCATAGCCTAGCTGATCATTCAGCTAGTGATACTCTTTTTGTGGTTTGAACCTGTTCTCAAACACACAGATTGTTATATGCTACTGGTTAAACACACCTCTATCACACAGTAGGGAGTCAAAAGGAAAGACTATAGGAGAAAAGAGATGCATGTGAATTTGTGTCTAATTTATGCCCAGATTGTCGAGCAAGACAAGAGTTCACATTCTGAAAATGAATCACTGAAACATTTCCTTAATCTCCTAAACAAGTCTTGAAATATGTCAGTTATATTTTCAACCTGAAAATGGGTTGTGATTAGATAGAGTGCAGCAACGGCCGGAAGGGACTTTTCGTGGCAGGTTAGGAGAGCAGTTTAGCTAATGCAATTAAAATTGTATGACTGCCTTAATTTCACTGGACCCCAGGAAGAGCAGTTACTGCCTTGGCAGGAACTAATGGAGATCCATAATAAATACAAATACAAACCCTATGTTACATCTGCTCCTGCCATGCCCTCTACTGCTCATCCTGTGTCTCCTTGACCTGTCACCACTCCCCCAGTACTCTCTCCCTCTCCCCCTCTCTCTGTGTGTGTGTGATTGGAGACAGGTGTGGAGTCAGAGCAGATCCCCACCAGTTGCAACCTGTTCCTCTACAAATACATAGTCCTGCCACTTCCACACTGCCAGATCGTAATCTCTGCTCAGTCAGTCTATGTTTCTAGCCGTTTGTTACTATTTAGATCCTGTTATCCTGTTGTGCCTGTTTTCCTTGCCTGACATGGTTTTCCACTACGCTACAATTCTGCCCACATCTCCTCATCCTGCTACTCTGTCCTGGACCCCCCACTCCACTGCATCCTTGGATTCCTCTCCGGACCTGCTTACCCTGTCCCAACCCCTCCCGCTCCAGCCTCAGCCTCCGCACTTGGTTTCCTGCAACCCACCTGAGCATCCCCTGGCCTGCACTCCATCTTCCCCCCGTGTTTCAATAAATACCATGGTTACTTCATCCCAGTCTCCTCGTCTGAGTCTGCTCTTGGGTTTCCCTGTTCACACTAACCCTTTTCCTAACCTTAACCCCAGTCTCCTAACCTGCTACGTTAATTCTCCTAACCTGCTGCGTACGTTCTCTTAACCTCCTAAAAAGTAAATTCTGGTCAACCTAGTCAGCACCCTGAAAATGACCTGGTATACAAGGCGGACATTTTGAAGTATTTTGGAGGAATAATGACTTACAGCTCACACAGTAGGTGTCTCGTTAGGCGTTCAGTTTTTTCCAAAGAGGTTTAGTTTTCAAGTCCTCCTTTTTCACATTAGGTACATAACAATATACAGTATGTCATAGATCCATAGGCTTCTCAGCTCATCATTTTGAGAGAGAGAGAGACAGGTGTAGTCTGTTTAGTCTCTCTCTCTCTCTCTCTCTTTTTTATTTATGTGACCTTTATTTAACTAGGCAAGTCAGTTAAGAACAAATTCTTATTTTCAATGACGGCCTAGGAACAGCGGGTTAACTGCCTGTTCAGGGGCAGAACGACAGATTTGTACCTTGAACTTGCAACCTTCCGGTTACTAGTCCAACGCTCTAACCACTAGGCTACTCTGCCGCCCCTCACTTTTTGTAATATACAGTGAAGGCTGCAGATGGGCAATCTGCAGTGACATGACATGTTTTCGGCCTGGGGCTGAGAGGCTGGATACGATTCACCACTATGTCCTCTGCAGCTCAGATCTGTTTTAATAGAGCTCACAGAGGTAACAATATTCAGCTTAGTTCTGCTTTAATAGAGCTCATAGAGGTAACAATAGACAGCTTAGTTCTGTTTTAATAGAGCTCACAGAGGTAACAATATATAGCTTAGTTCTGTTTTAATAGAGCTCACAGAGGTAACAATAGACAGCTTAGTTCTGTTTTAAGAGCTCACAGAGGTAACAATATACAGCTTAGTTCTGTTTTAATAGAGCTCATAGAGGTAACAATATTCAGCTTAGTTCTGTTTTAATAGAGCTCACAGAGGTAACAATATACAGCTTAGTTCTGTTTTAATAGAGCTCACAGAGGTAACAATATACAGCTTAGTTCTGTTTTAATAGAGCTCACAGAGGTAACAATATACAGCTTAGTTCTGTTTTAATAGAGCTCACAGAGGTAACAATATACAGCTTAGTTCTGTTTTAATAGAGCTCATAGAGGTAACAATATTCAGCTTAGTTCTGTTTTAATAGAGCTCACAGAGGTAACAATATTCAGCTTAGTTCTGTTTTAATAGAGCTCACAGAGGTAACAATAGACAGCTTAGTTCTGTTTTAAGAGCTCACAGAGGTAACAATAGACAGCTTAGTTCTGTTTTAATAGAGCTCACAGAGGTAACAATAGACAGCTCAGTTCTATTTTAATAGAGCTCACAGAGGTAACAATAGACAGCTTAGTTCTGTTTTAAGAGCTCACAGAGGTAACAATATACAGCTTAGTTCTGTTTTAATAGAGCTCACAGAGGTAACAATTGACAGCTTAGTTCTGTTTTAATAGAGCTCACAGAGGTAACAATATACAGCTTAGTTCTGTTTTAATAGAGCTCACAGAGGTAACAATAGACAGCTCAGTTCTGTTTTAATAGAGCTCACAGAGGTAACAATAGACAGCTTAGTTCTGTTTTAATAGAGCTCACAGAGGTAACAATATTCAGCTTAGTTCTGTTTTAATAGAGCTCACAGAGGTAACAATATACAGCTTAGTTCTGTTTTAAGAGCTCACAGAGGTAACAATATACAGCTTAGTTCTGTTTTAATAGAGCTCAGAGGTAACAATATACAGCTTAGTTCTGTTTTAAGAGCTCACAGAGGTAACAATAGACAGCTTAGTTCTGTTTTAATAGAGCTCACAGAGGTAACAATAGACAGCTCAGTTCTGTTTTAAGAGCTCACAGAGGTAACAATATACAGCTTAGTTCTGTTTTAATAGAGCTCACAGAGGTAACAATATACAGCTTAGTTCTGTTTTAATAGAGCTCACAGAGGTAACAATATTCAGCTTAGTTCTGTTTTAATAGAGCTCACAGAGGTAACAATAGACAGCTTAGTTCTGTTTTAATAGAGCTCACAGAGGTAACAATATACAGCTTAGTTCTGTTTTAAGAGCTCACAGAGGTAACAATAGACAGCTTAGTTCTGTTTTAATAGAGCTCACAGAGGTAACAATAGACAGCTTATATACAATATGCAGCTCAGAGGTAATAATATGGCTGTATCAGTCCAAGCCTATTACCTTAGGGATTTGTCTGTCTAGAGAGGGGTCATTTTTCAGCCATAGAGCCATGATGTTTCTCCAGGCCGTTTCATAGATAGCTGACCACAGGGACTGATGTATGAAGATGTCACGCCCTGACCATGGTTTGCTTTGTATGTGTATATGTTTTGTTTCGTCAGGGTGTGATCTGAGTGGGCATTCTATGTTGTATGTCTAGTTTGTCTGTTTCTGTGTTTGGCCTGATATGGTTCTCAATCAGAGGCAGGTGTTAGTCATTGTCTCTGATTGGGAACCATATTTTCAGGTAGCCTGTTTTGTCATTGTGGGTTGTGGGTGATTGTCTATGTTAGTTGCTTGTGTCAGCACATTTCGTATATAGCTTCACGGTCGTTGTTCATTTATTGTTTTGTTCAGTTTACTTTGTGTTTTCGTCATCCATTAAAATGATGCATTCACACCACGCTGCGATTTGGTCCGCTTCTTACGATGATCGTGACAGAAGATAAAACCATGATCCATCTCTGTGGAGGTACTGAACATTTGGTCCTGTCAGAAGCTGCCCTCTGGTATTCTAGGGTACAATTCTAGAATTTTTGTGCATACTACCCACTCTCCACACATATGCACGCACACATGCAAGAACACCCTAACCCTAAAATTAATCCTAGCTCCTAACCCTAGCTCCTGACCTTAAAATGAATCCTAGCTCCTAACCCTAGCTCCTAACCCTAGCTTCTAACCCTAAAATTAACCCTAACACACACACACACACACACACACACGCACAAGCAAACACAAACACATATTTTCCTGAGTGGGTCTAATGTGCATCGTACTCAGCCGAGCGTGTCAATAATTGATGATGGTGCCTGTGAGGATGCCCTTTATCCGTGATGTAAGCAAGGAACATAAAACTAGCAATCTGCTCCACTGTTATTACATCACTAGGCCATTAGCTGTAATGCATCTTGCCATCTTGATGTAATAAATGTATCACTAGCCACTTCAAACAATGCCACTTTATATAACGTTTACATACCCTACATTACTCATCTCATATGTATATACTGTACTCTATACCATCTACTGCATCTTGCCTATGCCGTTCGGCCATCGCTCATCCATATATTTATATGTCCATATTCTTATTCATTCCATTACACTAGTGTGTATAAGGTAGTTGTTGTGAAATTGTTAGGTCAGATTACTTGTTAGATATTACTGCATGGTCGGAACTAGAAGTACAAGCATTTCGCTACACTCGCATTAACATCTGTTAACCATGTGTATATGACAAATAAAATTTGATTTGATTTGTATATCTAAATAGCTTTATGTATGTATTGATGATGATTGAATGTTGTGTCTAGGTTGATCCCATCTTGAGTTGAACGATTGTTGTTCAAGGTCCTTTTGGGACAGAATTATACCAATCTCATATCGAACATAATATGTGTATGCAACAAGTGAAATCAAGTTGAATCTGCATTTTACAGATATATATATATATATATATAGTGCTTACTTCAAGTAGTACTTGGGATTAAATGAACCATTTAATGACAATACTTGACACACTACTGCTATTCTCTGTTTATTATCTATGCATAGTCACTTTAACTCTACCTACATATACATATTACCTCAATGACCTCAACTAACTGGTGGCCCAGCACATTGACTCAGGCACCCCCTGTATAAAGCCTCCCTATTGTTATTTTTTCTTGCATTTCACTGTAAGGTGATACCTGTTGTATTCGGCGCATGTGACGAATAACATTTGATTTGACTTGTATGTGGTATGATTTGAATAATGAATGACGAATCAGAATGAAGAAACTGATAAATAGATATGGATTTGTCGGTGAAAAGAGGCCCTTGAATAGCCCGATAGCCAGTTGTTATTGTTGGGGCACAGTACTAGAGGTAGACCACAGCCTCAGGGTGTTCTGTCTATGCCTGCTGCTTCAGACATGGCCTCCTCTAGCTGATAGAGAGAACCTGTTCCCTGCCTAGCAGCCAGAGATACCATCTTGGCAGCACACTGTGATTGTAGACATTGTTAGGAGCACTGAACTCACAGACACACAAGCTACCCCTCCACTCTCTCTCTATCTTGCTCTCTCTCTCGCTCTCCCTCTCTCTCTCTCTCGCTCTCTCACTCACTCGAATGCGCACACACACACACACACACACCCACCCTCCGTCTCTGAGCTGCTGATTTGAGTAGTACTGCTGCAGTGAGTGGAGAGAAAGGGAGGGTTGGGTTGGGTTTGCACTCTGCCTAGCTAAGACTGCGATTTCCAGAGTGCCTTGCTGCCGCCCACGCCCACCAGACATTTACCCACAGTGACAATGCTTTCAACTCGGCACAGCACGAACCCACTGACCCACATACTGTGTCGCCCGGGAAACGGTGCCTGTGTGTGCCATTGTCTGATTACACCCGCCTCTATTCAATTACCTGGGGTGTCTGTGAGAATTTACGAACATACATTCAATGATAAAAAAAGAACATTAATCTAAGTATACGGTTTCTTAAAGCAGGAAGACTGTTCCTTTGGACTCCTGCTAGATAACACCTGCCTGGATTTGGTTATAAGGTTCATTGTGACATCCTAACATTTCTCTATGACTGCTGCCTGACTGTGTACAACACCTAACAACAACAAAAAAGTCAAACAATGAGGATGCACTCTGCATATTTTCACAACATTATTTTGATATGAGGAAATCTCTGTGGCTTCCCCCTCCCAAGGCAGGCTACATACCAACACAATGACTGGATCTTTGCTGTATTTTAGATTGTTTAGATATTGTTTAGATATGATTCATTTGCATAAAGTGATATTTTGGGGAGAGGAAATGAGTAATACACATGCATAACAATTACATCTATGAAGGTGATATAAACGCTAGAAGCTGGTTTCATTAGCATAGTGTTTGTTGTACATTCAGATAAGATGTGCTGCTCATACTCTACTGGGGTGATTTATGTTCATACAGTGTCATGACTCATGTCAGAGAAAAGCTAACGTTTGTGTCAGTTGTGGTTCTACCAGTATGTCCAGATCTAACACTGTGTTGTATACACAAAAATAATGGTTCTAAACAGTACCAGATAGGGGTTCTTTGGCTTATAAACATTGTTTAACCTTTTTTTGGTGCTATATAGAACCCTTTTTAAAAAGCTCTATAAAGAACCATGCTCATAAGGTTCTAAATGGAACCTGTATGGTGCTATAAAAAAATGTCAAACTTTCCTAAGGTTCTATAATGAACCATTAAATAAGATTATATAAAGCACCAAAAAGGGGTTCTACTATGGTTACAACTGTAACGGTTTTCTAGTGGTGATGAAGGAGAGTCGGACCAAACTGCAGCGTGTCGATTGCGATCCATATTTATTAAACAAAACGTAAACACGACTAAACACTAAACACTACAAAACAATAAACGTAAATGAAAACCGAAAACAGCCTATCTAGTGCAAACTAACAGAGAGTACAAGTAAGACACTAAGGACAATCACCCACGACAAACTCAAAGAATATGGCTGCCTAAATATGGTTCCCAATCAGAGACAACGATAAGCACCTGCCTCTGATTGAGAACCACTCCAGACAGCCATAGACCTTGCTAGACAACCCACTAAGCTAGAATCCCAATACCACCACCAAAACCCCAAGACAAACACACCACAATTACAAAAACCCCATGCCACACCCTGGCCTGACCAAATACATAAAGATAAACACAAAATACTTTGACCAGGGCGTGACAGAACCCCCCTAAGGTGCGGACTCCCGAACGCACCTCAAAACAATAGGGAGGGTCCGGGTGGGCGTCTGTCCATGGTGGCGGCTCCGGCGCGGGACGTGGACCCCACTCCTTTAATGTCTTAGTCCCCTCTCCCTTCGTCCCTGGATAGTCCACCCTCGCCGCCGACCATGGCCTAGTAGTCCCCACCCAGAACCCCACTGGACTGAGGAGCAGATCGGGACTGAAGGACAGCTCGGGACCGAGGCAGCTCGGGACTGAGGGGAAGCTCGGGAGTGAGAGAAAGCTCAGGAGTGAGAGGAAGCTCGGGAGTGAGAGAAAGCTCAGGAGTGAGAGGAAGCTCAGGAGTGAGAGGAAGCTCAGGAGTGAGAGGAAGCTCAGGAGTGAGAGGAAGCTCAGGAGTGAGAGGAAGCTCAGGAGTGAGAGGAAGCTCAGGAGTGAGAGGAAGCTCAGGAGTGAGAGGAAGCTCAGGAGTGAGAGGAAGCTCAGGAGTGAGAGGAAGCTCAGGAGTGAGAGGAAGCTCAGGAGTGAGAGGAAGCTCAGGAGTGAGAGGAAGCTCAGGCAGGTAGATAGATCTACCAGCTCCTGGCTGGCTGGTGGTTTCAGCAGATCCTGGCTGACTGACAGATCTGGAAGAGTCTGGCTGACTGGCAGATCTGGAAGAGTCTGGTTGACTGGCAGATCTGGAAGAGTCTGGTTGACTGGCAGATCTGGAAGAGTCAGGTTGACTGGCAGATCTGGAAGAGTCTGGTTGACTGGCAGATCTGGAAGAGTCTGGTTGACTGGCAGATCTGAAAGAGTCTGGTTGACTGGCAGATCTGGAAGAGTCTGGTTGACTGGCAGATCTGGAAGAGTCTGGTTGACTGGCAGATCTGGAAGAGTCTGGTTGACTGGCAGATCTGGAAGAGTCTGGTTGACTGGCAGATCTGGAAGAGTCTGGCTGACTGGCAGATCTGGCGGCGCTGGGCAGCCTGGCGGCGCTGGGCAGACCGGCGGCGCTGGGCAGACCGGCGGCGCTGGGCAGACTGGCGACGCTGGGCAGACTGGCGACGCTGGGCAGACTGGCGGTGCTGGGCAGACTGACGACGCCGGGCAGACTGACGATGCTGGGCAGACTGGCGGTGCTGGGCAGACTGGCGACGCTGGGCAGACTGGCGACGCTGGGCAGACTGACGACGCTGGGCAGACTGGCGGTGCTGGGCAGACTGGCGGTGCTGGGCCGACTGGCGATGCTGGGCAGACTGGCGGCGCTGGGCAGACTGACGACGCTGGGCAGACTGACGATGCTGGGCAGACTGACGACGCTGGGCAGACTGGCGGTGCTGGGCAGACTGGCGGTGCTGGGCAGACTGGCGATGCTGGGCAGACTGGCGGCACTAGCTGCTCCATATAGGCTGACAGCTCTGGCGGCTTCTTACAGACTGACCGCTCTGGCGGCTCCGTGCTGACTGGCAGCTCCTTGCAGACTGGCAGCTCCTTACAGACTGACAGCTCCTTGCAGACTGGCAGCTCCTTGCAGACTGGCAGCTCCTTGCAGACTGGCAGCTCCTTGCAGACTGGCAGCTCCATGCAGACTGGCAGCTCCATGCAGACTGGCAGCTCCATGCAGACTGACAGCTCTGGCTGCTTCATGCAGACTGACAGCTCTGGCTGCTCCATGTAGACTGGCTGCTTCATGCAGACTGGCAGCTCGGGCTGCTTCATGTAGACTGACAGCTCTGGCTGCTCCATGCGGACTGACAGCTCTGGCTGCTCCATGTAGACTGACTGCTTCATGCAGACTGGCAGCTCGGGCTGCTTCATGTAGACTGACAGCTCTGGCTGCTCCATGCAGACTGACAGCTCTGACTGTTCCATGCAGACTGACAGCTCTGGCTGCTTCATGCAGACTGGCAGCTCTGGCTGCTCCATGTAGACTGGCTGCTTCATGCAGACTGGCAGCTCGGGCTGCTTCATGTAGACTGACAGCTCTGACTGCTCCATGAGGACTGACAGCTCTGGCTGCTCCATGCAGACTGGCTGCTTCATGCAGACTGGCAGCTCTGGCTGCTCCATGCAGACTGACAGCTCTGGCTGCTCCTTGCAGACTGGCAGCTCTGGCTGCGCTAAACAGGCGGGAGGCTCCGACAGCGCTGTAGAGGAGGAAGGCTCTGGCTGCGCTAAACAGGCGGGAGACTCCGGCAGCGCTGGAGATGAGGAAGGCTCTAACAGCGCTAGATAGGCGGGAGACTCCGGCAGCGCAGGAGAGGAGAAAGGCTCTGGCTGCGCTAAACAGGCGGGAGGCTCCGGCAGCGCTGTAGAGGAGGATGGCTCTGGCTGCGCTGAACAGGCGGGAGGCTCCGGCAGCGCTGTAGAGGAGAAAGGCTCTGGCTGCGCTAAACAGGCGAGGCACACTGAAGGCCTGGTGCGTGGTGCTGGAACTGGTGGTACTGGATCGAGGACACGCACAGGAAGCCTGGTGCGGGGAGCTGCTACCGGAGGGCTGGGGTGTGGAGGTGGTACTGGATAGACCGGACCGTGCAGGCGCACTGGAGCTCTTGAGCACCGAGCCTGCCCAACCTTACCTGGC
This sequence comes from Oncorhynchus tshawytscha, assembly GCF_018296145.1. NCBI lineage: Eukaryota > Metazoa > Chordata > Actinopteri > Salmoniformes > Salmonidae > Oncorhynchus > Oncorhynchus tshawytscha. The sequence goes on from NC_056435.1 coordinate 62,522,058, forward strand.
TCGATGCCCACTCTAGCCCGGCCGATACGAGGAGCTGGAATATATCGAACCGGGCTGTGCACCCGCACTGGAGACACCGTGCGCTCCACAGCATAACACGGTGCCTGCCCGGTCTCTCCAGCCCCCGGTAAGCACAGGGAGTTTGCGCAGGTCTCCTACCTGGCATAGCTATACTCCCTGTAAGCCCCCCAAGAATTTTTGGGGCTGACTCCCGGGCTTTCTTGCCAACCGTGTTCCCTCGTATCGCCGGCTCCTCTCTCCGGCTGCCTCTGCTCTCCTAAGTGCCTCCACCTGTTCCCATGGAAGGCGATCCCTTCCCGCCAGGATCTCCTCCCATGTGTAGCAACCCTTGCCATCCAATATATCGTCCCATGTCCAATCCTCATTGCGCCGCTGTTGCTGCCTTTGTTGCCTCTCCTCTTTCGGCTGCTCCTGCCTGTTGACACGCCGCTTGGTCCGTTGGTGGTGGGTGATTCTGTAACGGTTTTCTAGTGGTGATGAAGGAGAGTCGGACCAAACTGCAGCGTGTCGATTGCGATCCATATTTATTAAACAAAACGTAAACACGACTAAACACTAAACACTACAAAACAATAAACGTAAATGAAAACCGAAAACAGCCTATCTAGTGCAAACTAACAGAGAGTACAAGTAAGACACTAAGGACAATCACCCACGACAAACTCAAAGAATATGGCTGCCTAAATATGGTTCCCAATCAGAGACAACGATAAGCACCTGCCTCTGATTGAGAACCACTCCAGACAGCCATAGACCTTGCTAGACAACCCACTAAGCTAGAATCCCAATACCACCACCAAAACCCCAAGACAAACACACCACAATTACAAAAACCCCATGCCACACCCTGGCCTGACCAAATACATAAAGATAAACACAAAATACTTTGACCAGGGCGTGACAACAACCCTGATTGGGGCTATATAGAACACTTTTTGGGGTTCTTTATAGAACCTTTACAGAGAATGTTTTTTTATATCTTTACTTAACTAGGCAAGTCAGTTAAGAACAACATTTTTTTTTCAATCACGGCCTAGGAACAGTGGGTTAACTGCCTTGTTCAGGGGCAGAAAGACAGATTCAGCTCGGGGATTCAAACTTTCAACCTTTTGGTTACTAGTCCAACGCTCTAACCACTAGGCTACACTGCAGTCCCAGGTTATATAACAGACCTTTCTCAATCTGATAGGTTCTTTGTGGATCCTTTTGAAGAATCATACAGTTATTTTTTATTCTAGTCAGCCATTTTATATTGTTAAAATTCCATTAAAATTCCTATTGTTAAAATTCCACTACCACATTTCATTCCATTATTATTGTGTTAATTCACAAGTTGCGTTGTTCTGTGAAGGGAGTAGTACAGTCGTGGCCAAAAGTTTTGAGAATGACATGTGTCTTTAGATATTTTTGTCAGATGTTACTATGGAATACTGAAGTATAATTACAAGCATTTCATAAGTGTCAAAGGCTTTTATTGACAATTACATGAAGTTGATGCAAAGAGTCAATATTTGCAGTGTTGACCCTTCTTTTTCAAGACCTCTGCAATCAGCCCTGACATGCTGTCAATTAACTTCTGGGCCACATCCTGACTGATGGCAGCCCATTCTTGCATAATCAATGTTTGGAGTTTGTCAATCAATCAATGCTTGGAGTTTGTCAATCAATCAATCAATATGTGGGTTTTGTTTGTCCACCCGCCTCTTGAAGATTGACCATAAGTTCTCAATGGGATTAAGGTCTGGGGAGTTTCCTGGCCATGGACCCAAAATATCGATGTTTTGTTCCCCGAGCCACTTAGTTATGACTTTTGCCTTATGGAAAGGTGCTCCATCATGCTGGAAAAGGCATTGTTCATCACCAAACTGTTCCTGGATGGTTGGGAGAAGTTTCTCTCGGAGGATGTGTTGGTACCATTCTTTATTCATGGCTGTGTTCTTAGGCAAAATTGTGAGTGAGCCCAGTCCCTTGGCTGAGAAGCAACCCCACACATTAATGGTCTCAGGATGCTTTACTGTTGGCATGACACAGGACTGATGGTAGCGCTCACCTTGTCTTCTCCGGACAAGCTTTTTTCCGGATGCCCCAAACAATCGGAAAGGGGATTCATCAGAGAAAATGACTTTACCCCAGTCCTCAGCAGTCCAATCCCTGTACCCTTTGCAGAATATCAGTCTGTCCCTGATGTTTTCCCTGGAGAGAAGTGGCTTCTTTCCTTTCCTTCTTGACACCAGGCCATCCTCCAAAAGTCTTCACCTCACTGTGCTTGCAGATGCACTCACACCTGCCTGCTGCCATTCCTGAGCAAGCTCTGTACTGGTGGTGCCCCGATCCCGCAGCCGAATCAACTTTAGGAGACGGTCCTGGCGCTTGCTGGACTTTCTTGGGCACTTCTCGCCTTCTTCACAACAATTGAACCACTCTCCTTGAAGTTCTTGATGATCTGATAAATGTTTGATTTAGGTGCAATCTTACTGGCAGCAATATCCTTGCCTGTGAAACTCTTTTTGTGCAAAGCAATGATGACGGCTCGTGTTTCCTTGCAGGTAACCATGCTTGACAGAGGAATAACAATGATTCCAAGCACCACACTCTTTTTGAAGCTTCCAGTCTGTTATTCGAACTCAATCAGCATGACAGAGTGATCTCCAGCCTTATCCTCGTCAACACTCACACCTGTGTTAACCAGTGAATCACTGACATAATGTCAGCTGCTCCTTTTGTTGCAGAGCTGAAATGCAGTGGAAATGTTTTGGGGGGGATTTAGTTCATTTTCATGGCAAAGAGGGACTTTGCAATTAATTGCAATTCATCTGATCACTCTTCATAACATTCTGGAGTATATGCAAATTGTCATCATACAAACTGAGGCTTCAGACTTTGTGAAAATTAATATTTGTGTCATTCTCAAAACTTTTGGCCACGACTGTACACAGCGTTGTACGAGATTTTCAGTTTCTTGGCAATTTCTCGCATGGAATAGCCTTCATTTTTCAGAACAAGAATAGAATGACGAGTTTCAGTTCCTTGTTTCTGGCCATTTTGAGCCTGTAATCGAACTCACAAATGCTGATGCTCCAGATACTCAACTAGTCTAAAGAAGGACAGTTTTATTGCTTCTTTAATCAGAACAACAGTTTTCAGCTGTTTAAACATAATTACAAAAGGGTTTTCTAATGATCAATTATCCTTTTAAAATGATAAACTTGGATTAGCTAACACAACGTGCCATTGGAACACAGGAGTGTTGGTTGATGATAATGGCCCTCTATACGCCTATGTAGATATTCCATTAAAAAAATTGCTATTTCCAGCTACAATAGTCATTTACAACATTAACAATGTCTACACTGTATTTCTGATCAATTTGATGTTATTTTAATGGACAAAAAATGTGCTTTTCCTCCAAAAACAAGGACATTTCTAAGTGACCCCAAACTTTTGAACGGTAGTGTAGATTTTCCTTAATTATTTTCCTCTAACACCACCACACCTAATGGACAACAGCACTTAGGCTTCTACTTCCAGCTTATACATACTACTGTATATACATTCTACGGACACAGTATATTTTACAATAGTTATATTTTGTTTGTTTTTAGTCCCATCCTTCAGCTCCCATACATTTTAAAAGAGCAAAGAAAGCTTTAGTGAACTGTAAAGAACCGTTGAAGAGCTCAAAGGGTTCTTGAGTCCTTATTGTTCCACATAGAACCATCACCCTTCCAGAACCATTGAGGAACCCTAATATTTTTGTGTGTGGCATATTGAACATTTAGACACTCCTCTAACCTTATTTTGTTGTGCTGGTCAGTAATAGATCAGTGAAGATCTCTTATGATTTTATACAGATACGGGTGTCATTTCTATGAAGTAACTTAAACCCCTGTTGAAAGAGCTTGTGATACTAAAAGTTGCTGCTACAAAGACAAATGAACTTGATGAACCTAGCCAAGTTCAGTTGTGTTGAGGCTATCCTTGCTAACATGGGAAGCCTGGCACATGCGTTGCATGAGGGCCCTGCTGCTCATCTACGCTATATAAATATTACATGAGCCAAAGCACAGTGAGTTGAGAGGGAGGAGGAGGTTTGCGGCATACAAGTATTACTTTAAAGTCATTCAACTTGTAGCCTGTGTGCCAGTTTGTTTCTGCCTCAGTCAACTCCTTCATCGCTGCCCAAACATGATTTGGCATGAATATGACAAGGGAGTTGACTAAAGCCTGAACAACTTACTTTATGTTCATTGTTGAGTTGGAAGTATTTTTTCAGCATGAACCAGTTCTATTGTCACTTACTTTCGACGACAATGGACGACAATGGAGTAGAACCAACCGCTGACTCCAAATGTCAACATGGTTAGCGTCATTCCCAAACCTGAGTCAATATGTTTACTTGAACATCAAGATGTATATTTCTATTCATTGTGGACCCCCATTAGATGTTGCCACGGCATCAGCTACCCTTCCTCCGGTCCAGCAACATTAAGGCAGTTTTATACAATTTTAAAAACATTACATTCACAGATTTCACAACACACTGTGTGCCCTCCGGCCCCTACTCCACCACTACCACATACTGTATCTACAGTACTAAATCCATGTGTATGTGTGTGTATAGTGTGTATGTTATTGTGTGTGTGTGTGTGTGTGTGTGTGTGTGTGTGTGTGTGTGTGTGTGTGTGTGTGTGTGTGTGTGTATGCAAGAGGTGTCAAGAGGTGAAACAAAATATAATTCTCTGCGGTTGTGAATAAACACTTGTTATAATTATATATTATTTACACGAGGCACAGGGTTCAGTGGAGATGCTACTGGCAGCTCGGGCTGTTTTTGTGGCAGTGCTCCCAGTAACTTGTCTGCACGGCCTCCTTAGTAAGTTGACTGACGGCCTCCTTAGTAAGTTGACTGAACGGCCTCCTTAGTAAGTTGACTGAACGGCCTCCTTAGTAAGTTGACTGCACGGCCTCCTTAGTAAGTTGACTGAACAACCTCCTTAGTAAGTTGACTGAACGGCCTCCTTAGTAACTTGTCTGCACGGCCTCCTTAGTAACTTGTCTGCACGGCCTCCTCAGTAACTTGTCTGCACGGCCTCCTCAGTAACTTGTCTGCACGGCCTCCTCAGTAACTTGTCTGCACGGCCTCCTCAGTAACTTGTCTGCACGGCCTCCTCAGTAACTTGTCTGCACGGCCTCCTGTAACTTGTCTGCACGGCCTCCTCAGTAACTTGTCTGCACGGCCTCCTCAGTAACTTGTCTTGTCTGCACGGCCTCCTCAGTAACTTGTCTGCACGGCCTCCTCAGTACTTGTCTGCACGGCCTCCTCAGTAACTTGTCTGCACGGCCTCCTCAGTAACTTGTCTGCACGGCCTCCTCAGTAACTTGTCTGCACGGCCTCCCTAGTAATTTTGGCTGAACATTTTTCTGGCAAGCTTTTTCCATATCCATTTAGAGTGGAGGGAACCTAACCCACCTGCACACACACACACGATCACACACACACACGATCACACACACACACACACACACACACACACACACACACACACACACACACACACACACACACACACACACACACACACACACACACACACACACACACACACACACACACACACACACACACCACAGTCCCAGTGGGTGGAGTTAAGACCAGAGATAAAAGTATATGTATGAATAATTGAGAATACTTCACGTTACTGGAAGTCGGGTAAAAAAATATAAAAAAAAATGTAAAAATTAAATACCTCCTGGCATATACAGCAAGTATTCAGACCCATTTACTTTTTCCACATTTTGTTACATTAAAGCCTTATTCTAAACTTTATTTAAAAACAATTCCTCATCAATCTACACACAATACCCCAAAATAACAGAGCAAAAACAGGTTTTTATTTATGACGAATAACAAAAGGAAATATCACATTTACATAAGTATTCAGGCCCTTTACTTGGTTGAAGCACCTTTGGCAGCGATTACAGCCTCAAGTCTTTTTGAGTATGACGCTGCAAGCTTGGCACACCTGTATTTGAGGAGTTTCTCCCATTCTCCCACTCGATCCTGATTAGTCTCCCAGTCGATCCTGATTAGTCTCCCAATCCCTGCCGCTGAAAACATCACCACAGCATGATGCTGCCACCACCATGCTTCACAGTAGGGATGGTACCAGGTTTCCTCCAGACATGATGCTTGGCATTCAGGCCAATGAGTTCAATCTTGTTTCTCCTTCTGGAAGTTTCTACCATCTCCACAGAGGGACTCTGGAGCTCTGTCAGAGTGACCATTGTTTTCTTGATCACCTCCCTGACCAAGGCCCTTCACCCCGATTGCTCAGTTTGGCCCGGCGGCCAGCTCAAGGAAGAGTCTTGATGGTTCCAAACTTCTTCCATTTTAAGAATGATGGAGGCCACTGTGTTTTTAAGGACCTTCAATGCTGCAGACATTTTTTTGTACCCTTCCCCAGGTCTGTGCCTCGATACAATCCTGTGACGGAGCTCTACGGACAATTCCTTCAACCTCATGGCTTGGCTTTTGCTCTGACATGCTGTGGGAGCTTATGTAGGCAGGTGTGTGCCTTTCCAAATCATGTCAAATCAATTTAATTTACTACAGGTGGACTCCAAGTTGTAGAAACATCTCAAGGATGATCAATGGAAACAGGATGCACCTGAGCTCAATTTCGAGTCTCATAGCAAAGGGTCTGAATACTTATGTAAATAATGTGGGTTTTTTGGGTTTTGCTTTGTCATTATGGAGTATTGTGTGCAGATTGATGAGGGGAAAAAAATTTGTTAATACATTTTTGAATAAGGCGTAACCAAATGTGGAAAAAGTCAAGGGATCTGAATATTTTACGAATGCACTGTACAGTACAGCCTTGATTCACCATTTTACCATTAGACTGTTCACGCATACATTATCTAGTCATATGACGATATCAGCCAGTTTAGCAAATGCTAAATTACTGTGGCATTCACAATAAATTACACATGCCATTTTAAATGTAAGGATAACCATGGATGTGTTTTCTCGTCTCCCTGTTTTTCAGCCTACTCCGACAAGATCAAAGAGATGTCCATGCTGTCTCTGATCTGCTCCTGCTTCTACTCACAACCACACCCCAACAGCCTCTACCAATATGGAGGTTAGTAGTGAAGAGCTCTGTGTTTGTCCGTGTCCCTTAGAGATTATATAAATGCTGTATATGATCTCTCCACTTCTCTGTCTGTCTGTCTGTCTGTCTGTCTGTCTGTCTGTCTGTCTGTCTGTCTGTCTGTCTGTCTGTCTGTCTGTCTGTCTGTCTGTCTGTCTGTCTGTCTGTCTGTCTGTCTGTCTGTCTCCCCTTCTATGTCTGCCTGTCTGTCTCCCTCCCCTTCTCTGTCTGTCTGCCCTTCTATGTCTGTCTGTCTGCCCTTCTATGTCTGTCTGTCTGCCCTTCTATGTCTGTCTGTCTGCCCTTCTATGTCTGCCCGCCCGCCCGTCCATCCGTCCCACTCTCTCTCTCTCTGTCTGTCTCTCTCTGTCTCTCTCTCTCTGTCTCTCTCTCTGTCTCTCTTCAATCTGCTGTGTGTTAGTACCATAGCATGGTGTACAAACAGGCCAGTAATTCTGAGTCCTGGCCACCACAGCCTTACTGCCCTAATACCTGTTGTTCTCCACAGACATGGAGGTGAAGTCCCTGAACAAGCGGGCATCCGGCCAGGCCTTCGAGATCATCCTGAAGGCCCCCGCTGATCTCTCTCCGGACAGGCCCCAGCCCCTGCTTTCTGCTCCCAAGAAGGACCTCTCACCGGACGAGCTCCAGAAGAGGCTGGAAGCTGCGGAGGAGAGGAGGAAGGTAAATGGAGAGCATGACAGAGAATGGGTCAGCATCTCTTCTCAACCTTCGATTCTTCTCACTCTTCACAATCTCTCTCATCATCTATCCGGTTTCCTCTCGCCCTTCTCTCTTTCTCCCTCTTCGCTATCATTGTCTCCTTCTCTCCCTCACCATCTCTCTCCCTCGTCTCTCTCTGCAGTCTCAGGAGGCCCTGGTACTGAAGCAGCTAGCTGAGAAGCGGGAGCACGAGCGACAGGTGCTCCACAAGGCTGTGGAGGAGAACAACAACTTCAGCAAGATGGCCGAAGAGAAGCTTAACTACAAGATGGAGGTCAACAAAGAGAACCGCGAGGCCCAGCTGAATGCGCTGAAGCAGCGGCTCCGGGCGAAGGTAAGACTGTCAATCAAAGCTATGGCCTAACTTAGAAAAAAGTGTTTTGTGGGTAGAGAGTAGAGTATCCTAAACAGGATTGGAGGTGATCTTTTGTTTAGGGGTCTACTGTAATGAAAAAACAAGAAGAACTAAAGCCGTAGACATGGGCATTGTGAATACTTACTGGAGGAGTGTGATGACCTAGCCGCCTTTCTGGCAACAGGAGGATATGCATTAGCATGAAATGATTAGCCTGAACGCCAGTCTGTAAATGGATGACCAGTCTGTAACTTAAATTGGCAAGGAAACAATTTAGCATTGCTGAATGCAGAAACAATCAGATTCCTCCATTCTTCACTTTTGTTTGATGGCAGTTGATGTTGAAACTCTAACCAGTGTTAATAGAAGAATAAAGGAAAGAAGGGCGCTGAGGAGTATTTCTCTCCACTCATACAGGAGTAATAAAGGCCTAGTTCACTAATTTTGTGGATTTTTTTAATATATATTTTTTTACTGCAGTACCCTCAACACCTCTACTTCCTGCGACTAAATTTCTGTTTAAAATATGTAAATAAAAAGAGAATAGAGAACAATGGTGGTGACTATGTAAATTACCTTCTATTGCAGTATTTTATAGCACATCTTCTCTAATTTTCACTTTGTTTCATCACAGGAAATCCATGCCGCTGAGGTCCGTAGAAACAAAGAGCTCCAAGCTGACCTCTGTGGTTGAAAACATTTTCTACAGTTTTGTCAAGAGATTCTCATCTGATGGGTTTTGGTTGGAGGAAATGCTACTTTTTAAAATCTCAATGTCTCAAAGGCTCTTGCATTGTTCAGTATACACTGGTTTCACAAGCTAAAAATTTACACAGATTGTTTCTCATCTCTGTGTGTATTTTTTTTTTTTAAACGACAAACATTTTGAAATGCGATTCACAGTAGGTCAAAGGTCAGATTTACTAAACCTTTGTACCTGTGTTAAGACTGCACCTGTGAGTTCATACAAAGGAACAACATGAAAACAATTGAAAAGTTATTTCTTTGACCTTTTTTTTTTTTTACCTTTTGTTTAAAATAATTATGTTTGGTACTGTCCAGAAAAATGACCAGTTAATTTTTGCACTAGTGTAAATGCTTGGAAAATCTGTCTGTGTGTCAGACCTAAAAAGCTACTGTAAAAGTGTGGCATATGGTGAAATATTTGATTGTTTTGGCACATGGGGCAGGCGAGAAGAGCTGGTGTGTGTGTGTACATCTTTACTGTTTGTTTCTGTGTTGGGGATGTTGGGGATTTTGTACAGATGCTAGTTTTATGCATGTTCATGCACACCTTTTCAGAAGGGTGTGTGTGCGCCTACGTCAGAGAGAAAGGATGTGAGTCGATTCAAAACATAGTAGTTCAATAGGTAATGTTCAATTCTCATAGGAAGTCAATGTCTACACTGCATCTGTACTGGGAGTGAATTTGTTCCACATATTTCCAAACTGTCATTATCTTGAAAAATGAGCTTGAGGTCATAACACAATCCCTAATTCTATTGCATAAGGTACTTTATGACATGGGAGCAGAGCCACGCTAAATGGACTCAAGAGTTGCCCCTGTGCTAGAGGCTTGCTCAGACCTCGTGAAACGGGATAATATACTATATTCAGCACAATCTACAGGCAAACAGACTAACCTGGCCATTCATCATGTATAGTGACACCCATTGTCAGTTTGTGCAGCTGTCTTCAATCAAACTTGTAAAGTTAATCAATTGAGTGTATAAAATGGAGCATAGTCACATTTAGGCCTCAGTTCAATAAAGTTCAGTATTCACGTTGCTGTAGGTCAGGAAATGAATTAGGTTACGACACATATGTTTAATTTGCTTGAAGAGTGGCTTTCGTTCTCGCTTCAGTTTCATTTCCGAGCTACTGAAATCTCCCACACAGTCTGTTTATTTCTGAGAGTCACTCACTTGTGACTGTTGAGTAAGTGCCACTGTAGGGGACTACATTTACAATGAGTAAAAAGATGACTCCACGACAGAATGCCGTAGTTAGTTTGCAGTGAGTTAGAGTCAATGTGACAGAACTAGTTTTATGCAAATCATATGCAAATAAGAAGGTTTATGATGTGAAGTTTGGCATGCGATGTAGAGGTATCAAATGCTGACATAGCCTGAATGTATTACCAGACACACTTGCCCTTCTAGCAGCATATAGGCAGGCCTAGGTTACTCGTGCCAGGTTTCCCTATACAGTATTATACAGGGATAATGCTGGGATAATGCTGCTAAACTTCAGTGGGGTTGCGCTAAGACACACAGTGGGGTTATGCTAGGACACAATCCCGTTATGCTGGTGCTTGACTTGGTTGGTTGTCGCCTTGCCTTAAGTAACCTTGACATCGTGCCAACTACTGTTTTAATTATCTTTGTCTAAGATGGGTCCACCAGTCCATTATGCTTACATACACACAGTCTCTGCACATATGACTCTATGTGAATAACTCAACAATAGCTCACCTTTGATACAAGGTCAGCCATTGTGGCTTGCATATAAAGTCTGATAAACTATAATAAAGTTGGTGATACCTTATTTTTTTATTTACATTTGTGACATTTAATAATTTACATATGTATTGTTTACAATGGTAGTAAAATATGTCACATGAGATCTGATATCATAGCTTTCACACGTCTTTGAAAAATCTAGCCTGGTAAAAAATGATGCTTCAGAATGAATTTCACTGGATCAATAAACCCTTCATGGCACGTTCAAACATTTTTGATTATCTGGTTCATCCGAAGAGCAGGGGACTGGTGCCAAATCACCCACAGGTAACGAAATGGATGATGAATCATCATGTGATAGTTATCTGCTATTTCCCGGACTATTATCAACGTTTGCATGATTTGTCTGTCATAACGTTTGACCAGTAAAATGTGTTATGTGATAACGGATATAATCGAGGGTCTATAGCAGAGATTATGGAAGAATTCTCTAGTCTTATTCGTATTATTTATCAACTGTATGTTTATACTAGAGTCATTCTGCAGAGTATCATATGATGATGCCCTCATGCTGACGCCCAGAATGACAGAAACGAAACTTAACTGTGCATACAATACTAGTGATGGGCATTCCGAGTCTTTTCGGTGTAGGCCAAACGGTTCTTCGTTGAAAATGCTTAAGAATCGACCTACAACCACAAAAAATAGCTAAATTGCATTCAAATAAACGTTTACCTGGCCAAATTAGATGGCCTGCAAAAAAATCTGGACTAGATTGACGCATTCTCCCCCCTATGTGTTGTTTCTGCCCTGAATATTCACCCTCCTTAGATAATTATTTTGTAACTTCTCTGCAGAAAAAACGTTTTTTTTGTGCTCAAAAAGCAGTAGCAGGAGGGAAAAAGCAGTACTAGCAGTATGCAAATCAGGGAGCCAAATGATCGGCTCTTTCACCGATGCGATTCGGTTGCCGACGTTCACCAAAAAGATCCGTTCAAAAAGAGCCGTTCGTTCGCGAACAACCCATTACTAAATTATATTCCAGCGATGGGAGGGATTTATTGTGCCCATATCCACTATAACAGATACAACGGAAGAAACTGGAGTTTCAATTTAATGTGAAATGTCTGACTGTTAAAACTCCTGAAACTATTGAGGTGAGTTCAGCATTTTAAAATGAGTTAATTAACCATGTGTGGGTTATAAGCGAACGTTCTGTAAATAATTGTAAATGTGACGAACCTGCGACTTCCTTCTAGATCAAACCAGGAATTACTTGATGTTGCATTTTTATTTATTTATGAAAACAAATAATCTAATTGTTTCCTGGTGAAAGGTATGCAAGGTAAAGCGGCCTATAAGATCCGTCCAAAACGTGTACGCACACATATTGGACCATATGTGTCTTTCATACTTTTCGCATTCTTAGCTCGGCTCTAACAATTTCTGTAAACTGTAAACACATTCAAATGAATAGAGGACGGGTACGGAGCCGCGTTGGTTGGGAATTTGAGCTGTGCGTCCATCGTGGACCGTGGTCAATAGATCCATATAGCAAGTTGGGGGCGATGAAACAACAGAAGCACATTAATTTTCAATGAATGAAGCGAAGTGCGCGGGAGGACCGTTGGACGATGCTAGAATGGCCAGAGAGGAAGAGAGAGGCCCAGCTCGGCAGAAAATCTGTCTCCCTCTAGCAGGTGGCGTTTTTTCGTTGTTTCGCCCACCAAGCAAGTAGTTTGGTCAACAAAAACATTTATGGCTTATTTGCTACACGAGGCTTATTTGATGGAATAGACGTTTTGTAAGAATGTACTGATATAAATAGGACACGTGACATCCCGGTCACTGAGAAAAAAAAACTTAATATCAGAGTTGTCTCAATATGGCTTTGCATATTCATGACATGAGGCTAGTAGCTTAGCATATCTTTCCATTGAATACTGGTGTTTGACGTCAACAACCTAATCTAATATTTAAAACATTAAAATAATGAGATGTATTCACCAATCCAAAGAAAGGATAGGTGGGAGCTAGACAGCCAGCAGTGGCGCTTTGTGGACAAAGACTCCCATTGTTTAGGGCGGAGAGAAATGTATCTTGTCAGTATATCCATAATCTTTGGAATGGGCGAGGGAGCTTGAACAGGGCTGGACCAAAGTTGGGAAAACTTTGTACTTGCTATTGACCAATCAACTCTCACTATAGTTTCCAACCCCTAGTGGATTGGCTGTTGATACTTAGCACTACCTAGCCTGGTTGCTAGCTTGCTATCAAGAAATCTTGACTATCTGAATTTACGTGTTAAAAGGATCTGGCTATCACAATCGGATGATGGTGTCTCAGCGTCTGTGGACTATGATTTAAGCGTAAACAATAGTCCACAGACTGTTTTGCTAAAGAAATCTCTGTTGGCCAACAGCCTATCGACCAAACAATCGACCAGTCGACTAAATGGGATCAGTCTTAGTTGACTCCATTGCTTCCAACAGTTGTGTCAAGTTGTCCTTTGGATTGTGGACCATTCTTGATACACACATCTTTTGTCTTGCCTATTCACCCTCGGAATGGCACACACATACACAATCGATGTCCCAATTGTCTCAAGGTTTAAACAATTCTTCTTTAACCTGTCTACTCCCATTCATCTACACTGATTGAATTGGATATAACAAGTGATATCACTAAGGGATCATAGCTTTCACCTGGACAGTCTGTTATGGAAAGAGCAGGTGTTCCAAATGTTTTGTACACTGTTTGTCTTTAAATAGGCCTACCTCCTTTCTGCATTGGACTCAGGCCTCATGTCTGGTGTGGAAAATTAACTCCTGAAAGTACAATGCTTAGATTCATAATGACATCTTAGATTTAAATCTTTACAAAACAGCGATAGTTTCTTTGCAAAGAAGACACACAGGTTTGGCATTGGAGAAATGCTGTACGATGAATATCTTTTAATAGAGTAGGTAGGTAAAATCTTTCCTCATCAATAGCGCTTCAAGCTTGGCACACCTGAGCACTCTGGAGCAGGTTTTCATCAAGGATCTCTGTACTTTGCTCTGTTTATCTTGGCCTCGATCCTGACTAGCCTTCCCCAGCATGATGCTGCCACCGCCATGCTTCACCGTAGGGATGGTGCCAGGTTTCCTCCAGACGTGACACTTTGCACTCAGGCCAAAGAGTTCAATCTTGGTTTCATCAGACCAGAGAATCTTGTTTCTCATGGTGTGAGAGTCTTTAGGTGCCTTTTGGCAAACTCCAAGCGGGCTGTCATATGCTTTTTAGGAGGAGAGGCTTCCGTCAGGCCACTACCATTAAAGGCCTGATTGGTGGAGTGTTGCAGAGATGGTTGTCCTTATGGAAGGTTCTCCCATCTCCACAGAGGAACTCTAGAGCTCTGTCAGAGTGACCATCAGGTTCTTGGTCACCTCCCCGATCAATGCCATTCTCCCCTGATTGCTCAGTTTGGCAGGGTGGCCAGCTCTAGGAAGAGCCTTGGTGGTTCAAACTTCTCCCATTTAAGAATGATGGAGGCCACTTGTGTTCTTGGGGACCTTCAATGCTGCATACATTTTTTAGTATCCTTCCCCAGATCTGTGCCTCGACACAATCCTGTCTCGGAGAACTATGGAGAATTCCTTCAACCTCATGGCTTGGCTTTTGCTCTGACATGCACTGTCAACTGTGGGACCTTGTATAGACAGGTGTGTGCCTTTTACAAATCATTTCCAATCAATTGAATTCACCACAGGTGGACTCCAATCAAGTTGTAGAAACATCTCAAGGATGATCAATGCAGACAGGATGCATCTGAGCTCAATTTCGAGTCTCACACGGAACCCAAACCGGCTGCGCACGTGCGCCATCGTGCATAAATCTATATTTTTTGTCCCCCCACACCAAATGTGATCACGACAAGCAGGTTAAAAATATCAAAACAAACTCTCAACCAATTATATTAATTTGGGGACAGGTCGAAAACCATTAAACATTTATGGCAATTTAGCTAGTTAGCTTGCACTTGATAGCTAATTTGTCCTATTTAGCTAGCTTGCTGTTGCTAGATAATTTGTCCTGGGATATAAACATTGAGTTGTTATTTTACCTGAAATGCACAAGGTCCTCTACTCCGCCAATTAATCCACACATAAAACGGTCAACCGAATCGTTTCTAGTCATCTCTATTCCTTCCAGGCTTTTTCTTCTCTTGACTTTATATTGCGATTGGCAACTTTCATAAATTAGATGCATTACCGCCACTGACTTCGTTCGTCTTTCAGTCACCCACGTGGGTATAACCAATGAGGAGATGGCACATTGGTACCTGCTTCTATAAACCAATGAGGAGATGGGAGAGGCAGGACTTGCAGCGTGATCTGCGTCAGAAATAGAACTGATTTATATTTTAGCCCTTGTTAACGCAGACGCTTGTTGGAGCGCGCAATAATTGATTAACATAGATTTCTAAATTTATTTTGCAATACGTACGCGACCGGTGTGGTCAGCCTGTCATACATAGCAAAGGGTCTGAATACTTATGTAAATAAGGTATCTGATTTTATTTGAATAAATTTGCTTTAAAGTTTCTAAAAAACTGTTTTTGCTTTTTCATTATGGGGTATTGTGTGTAGATTTCTGAGGGGAAAAAATAATTTAATCAATTTTAGAATAAGGCTGTAATGTAACAAAATGTGAAAAAAGTCAAGGGGTCTGAATACTTTTCGAATGCACTGTAGCTCCCCAATACCGTCTGATGAATATATTTAATTTAATACATGAATGGTGACCACAGCCCTTCAAAATACCTCTGAATTGTGTTCTAATGCGATTTTTCCCACCCTGCTCCATGTATTCACTTTATTTCAAATTTGGCTCCCAGTGCAGCTAGTTCCGGGGGTATTTTGACACTTCTGACAGTTCCTTCTCTGCATGTTCCGAGACGCGTACACGTTTGCTACCCTGATAGACTGTCTCTCAGACACAGCATGTTGGTGGCACCTTCATTGGGCAGTGCAGGCTCGTGGTAATGACAGGAGTGAAATTAGTGGAATGGTATCAAATACATCAAACACATGTTTTCCAGGTGTTTGATGCCATTCCATTTGCTCAGTTCCGGCCATTATTATGAGCCGTTCTCCCCCCCAACAGCCTCCTGTACTATCAGAGTACCAAACTGTACACATAAGCACAGCAGAGTTATAGAATATTGGACCGTTGGTTTCATACTTTTCTAATTCTCAGCGCAGCTCCAGCAATTTCTCCAACTGTCAACACATTCAAATGAATAGAGGACAGGAACCAAGAGACACGTTGCTTGGGTATTGTGGGGAGGTGCGCATTCAGGCTGTGCGACTCCCGTGGATGGTGGGGGCCGGAATATCGCTTCCTCATTAACGCTTAAGATTGAACAGTCAAAGACAAAGGTTTCAGTCAAAGACAAAGGTTTCCATATTTTACTGTTACTGGAAGCACATTGCTGGACTTTTGGGACTTGAAGTGAAATGTGATGGGAAAGTATACACTGTCTTTTTTCTTTAAAGAGCGACTGAATGCACAGATGTGTTAAGAAAAATGAGATTTCAGTCTTGGGGGTGTGGTTCATGTGTCAGTTACTGATGTTTGTCTCCCATGAGACACCCTAGGAACAAAGCCAGTATTTATTACTTCCTCAAAATAGTAGTGCTGAGCGATTGTGTTTTGAGGTCATTTCGGTACGATTATAAAACATGTATAATGGTTTTCGATTTCAATTTTGATAATTTTTTAAAACATTAAATGCATTATGAAATAGAGCTTTTTGATGGAAATTACAAGGCCCAAAAGAGTTAGCATTCAACTGCCAAAACATTGTAAATATTCCATTGTCTCTGTCAAGTCCACATTGGGTAGACTTCAGTAGGGAAATAGGAAATTAATATGAAATAATACAATATTTAAAGTGTGTATGTTATTTAGTTTTTATTTGATGACTTTATTATTTTTCATTTCATAAAGTCTTCATCTGATCTCTGCTCAGGCAGTAGCAGTCTGCCAGCCAGACCTAACGTTATCTATGTGCTCTCCATACTGTATTGTATGTCTTTAGTTATCCTATTTAGCTACCTTGCCTAAGTAGCCTATGCCAAAGAGCTGTCTGACAAAATCATTTTACTACTTCTTCAAAGGCATACTTTCACAAACTGTCTCTGTCCCTCTTGTCATTGTGTAGATTCCTCTCTCATGCGGTCTATATGGTCTGTGTGTATCTAAACTAATGACACGTTTACATCTTAAAGTATTTCATTATGCCTTCCTCAGTCTTGCCCCGCTACTGAACAAACAAGTTTAGTGTTTGTGCAAAATGGAGGAGAGACTTTAAAAAAAAAATTCAAGACAGGATACATATATTATTTCAGGTGATAAAAGATTAAACATGTTTTGTTTAACTACTTTATCCACAACTTGTTTCTCTAAATTTATAGCAAGTCAAGCAAACTTGCACTGCAGAACAACTAGCTAACTAAAAGCTAGGCTAGGTTGAAGATACCATTGTAGCTAGCGAAAATACCGATAATACCTAATAATTATCATCAAAAAGCAAATGTCATTACAATCACAATAAACTTAGATGCACTATGCAGAAATAGCTCTGCCATTACTAAAATTTCAGTTTATGTGACAAAACAAGCAAGAATAGTGTAGAGCAGTGGTTGTCAACCTTTTCTGAGTCAAGATCACTTTCTGAGTCAAAAATCTGAGTCAAGATCTACCGCTCAGGTAAAAAAAAATATTTAAAAAAGACTTAAAAAAACATAAGCCTATTCAACTTTGACCAATTCAAAACAGTTCTGTAGCAATACGATTTGCGCAGTAGGCTATAGGCCCAATACATTAACACTGCACATTGGCTATGCTTGAATTGCCCTGCCAATGTTTTTCTTCTCAGACCATTTTGAGAAAAAAATTAATTTGCTGTGTCTCTCTAGTCATGGTTTTAAAAGTTTTGAAATCTCACAGTATCAACTTTTTACAGTCTTCTTATACTTCTTTTTACCGTCTATGTCTCAACGAAACTTTGCAGGCACAGTGATCTGAGCTATCTGATGGGCCAGTTTATAGGTGCAGTTGATTTGCTCTCTGGGCCTGCCAGATAAGTGGAGTTCTACCTACAGACACATGAAATTGGTCAAAATGGGAACATTTTGCCTTCCTGTTGATAAGGCTGCTGAAGGAAGTGCATCTATCGCCAACAGCGCAAAACAAATAAAAAATTGGAACGCAAGGCATTATCATATTTTTTTTTTTTACAGAAATGTTTGGTAATCGACTCGGTTGGTGACCACTGGTGTAGAGAATCATTGTACCACCTTAACCACTGTGAAATATATTTTCCATAACCCAAAATATTGTAGATTCATCTGTCTGGAGCTGGTGTACAAAACCTAAAGTTCAAGACAAACAGGAAGCATAGAAATGTCGCACATAGAACAGTTCTACAGCTTCTTAGACATGCTTTCAATGAGAATGACAGATCTATAACACAAATTTCTATGGTCATTTGGTTGGGTCGCCCAAAAAGTTAAGTATTGCAGCTTTAAACGGGAGGCAACAGTCATATAATATAATTGGCTTAACAGCCAATGTGTATTATTTAACATTATCTATTAAAATAGTACGTACTTTATAGGAATCGTAGTTGTTTACAAGTTGCCAGCTATCTTATAAAGCTATCACATATGTGACTGACCGCCTTGATTCGGTCTTAGGAAGCAACATTTGAAATTGTGTTTTACATTGGATAAAAGCAGAGACACAGAGCTACTACATTTGCATTTGGGAAACAATGGGAAAGTAATTCTGCTTTGAAAGTTTATCAACTTGTATCTTCACTTTTGAGAAAATGGCTTTTCTTTGTCTAGACCCATTCAGCATCGCTTTAAGGGTTGATCCGAGTGTTCTGTCCTAACTAGTGGTTAGAGCGTTGGGCCAGTAACCGAAAGGTTGCTGGATTGAATCCCTGAGCTGACAAGGTAAAAATCCATCATTCTGCCCCTGAGCAAGGCAGCTAACCCAAGAAAGACGTGGATGTTGTTTATGGCAGCCCCCTACACCTCTCTGATTCAGAAGGGTTGGGTTAAATGTGGAAGACACATTTTATTTGAATGCATTCAGTTGTACAACTGACTAGGTATCCCCCTTTCCCTAACAACAACAATCAAGCTAACTGGCTAACGTGAGAGAACTGTTCATTCGCCCTAGCAGAGTTGGTTAGGCTGATTTTATGTGCTGCTGGCATAAATGTACACTTTTTTGCCAACGTTTACTGACACCGGCCATTCAACGGGTGTTGAGTGTTCGTAAATTCGTCAGTTATCCTGCGCTCTGGCACACTCAGACTAGAGTGCTCTGAAATTGGAGTAGATATCCAGAGCGAATTTACCAGCTAAGTCTATCAACAGTTGTCGCAGTGACCATTGAAATGGTTACTTGCATAGTGGAGTATTTTGTTAAGACATCTAGCTAGCTAGGTAGGTAAACAATGAACCATTATCCCAACTCATGACGTTGCTACCCTGCATGAATCTGCAGGTAGCTAACCAACCAGGTTCAATATTAGCTAGCTAACATTAGGCTATAACTAGCAAAGCAAATGGCTAGTGAGCCAGCCAGCTAACGTTAGCTAACTAGCTAACAGTACACTTTAACCTGAAATGAAAAATTTGAAAAAAGTGTAAGATCCAAAAATGTAGCTAGCTAGACTATCTTACCTGTCCGTATACATCATAGATGGATGCCTCTCCCTGTCACAGATGCCATGGTTGCCCTTAGTTTGAAGATGTAATCCTGACACAGGTGTTTTCTCCATCTCCTTAGCTATCATACTCTAATTCCACTGATTTCAAAAACTCTGTCTTCCAGAAAGTGGAGAGCAACACTTATGCAGTTGTACTACGCGATACATTAAAAGAAAAGCCGCGTTAGAGAGGATTACCTACACATACAGACCAGCTCAAATAGACAGAAACGTTGCTATATGGCAGACCAATCCGAACTCATCTCTCGGCATATCCAGTACACTTATTATCTCAGCCAATCATGGATAGGGGGAAGGTTGTCGGCTTTTTCTGTGGCTAAACCACCTAGGTTCGTAATTTAACAATTGTATTCATATTTACAGATGGCATACAAGTCTGTTATTAAGGCACATGAAAGCTCACATTCTGCCCCCCAAAATGTTCATGTTCAAATGTCTCTCCTGTGAAGTAGTGGCCCGCGACATATGCCTAGTTTTCTGAAACGAGTCATATATTCGCAACAATGCCTCCCTCACTCATGGTGCCAAACATACCTCGTAAAACTGACTATCCTACTGATCCTTGACCTCAGCGTTGTCATTTACAAAATAGCCTCCAACACTCTACTCAGCAAATTGGATGCAGTCTATCACAGTGCCATCCGTTTTGTCACCAAAGCCCCATATACTACCCACCACTGCAACCTGTATGCTCTTGTTGGCTGGTCCTCGCTTCATATTTGTCACCAAACCCACTGGCTCCAGGTCATCTATAAGTCTTTGCTAGGTAAAGCCCCACGTTATCTCAGCTCACTGGTCACCGTAGCAAGCGCTCCAGCAGGTGTATTTCACTGGTCATCCCCAAAGCCAAGTCCTCTTTTGGCCGCCTTTCCTTCCAGTTCTCTGCTGCCAATGACTAGAATGAATTGCAAAAATAACTGAAGCTGGAGTCTTATATCTCCTTTAAGCATCAGCTGTCAGAGCAGCTTACCGATCATTGCACCTGTACACAGTCCATCTGTAAATAGCCCACCCAACTACCTCATCCCCATGTCATTATTTTTTTTGCTTCTTTGCACTCCAGTATTTGTACTTGCACATTCATCTTCTCCACATCTATCACTCCAGTGTTTAATTGCTAAATTGTAATTATTTCGCCACTATGGCCTATTTATTGCCTTAAATCCCTAATCTTACTACATTTGCACACACTATATAGATTTTTCTATTGTGTTATTAACTGTACGTTTGTTTATCGCATGTGTAACTCTTTGCTTTATCTTGGCCAGGTCGCAATTGTAAATGAGAACTTGTTTTCAACTGGCCTACCTGGTTAAATAAAGGTGAAATAAAAAAATATACATATATTTTCATATTTTTCTGTGGTTTAGTAACTTCTTGTTCATCGACGAACTCCGGCTGGACTGAAGACAATGTAGAGTTAGAAAAATGTCAAAGTATGCGGTGTCCTTCAACCGCAAATTGCGTTTCCACTCTATTGTGGATGTCCCCATTGAAATGCATGACATCCAGCGCAACGTAACAGAGTGCTTATGGGTAATATGAACAAGGCTTAACATAGCAGGCTTAAAAGTGTATTCGTCCAGAGATCTGCATATAATGACGAGATGCTCATGTCTCTGCCCTTACAATGGGGTCGTTGTCCCAAAGGCGGGAAGGCAGGCGACAAGATTAGGTCCAAAAAAAAAACAATAGAAATGCATTAGGATTATTTTTGGTGATAGTGAAACCTCTCTCTTCACCTCTTGCTCTATGATTAATCTCCGGACTTTACAGTGAAATGCTTGCTTACAAACCTTTCCCAATGATGCAGAGTTAAAATAGTAACTAACATGAGGAATAAAATAAAATACACAAGAATGGAGCTATATACAGGAAGTACCAGTATCAGATCAATGTGCATTGGTACTAGGTACTAGGTACTTGAGGTAGATATGTACATAAAGCCAGGGTAAAAGGACTAGGCATCCAGATAGATAATAATAAGAGTAAAATATAGAACAGAGTACCAGCAGCAAACGATGAGTGTAAAAGTGTGTGCGTGTCTGTGTGTGTGTGTATGTATAGTATGTTTGTGATGTGTCGGTATGCGTGTGTGTGCGTATGTAGTATTTGAATGTTGGAGAGATTTCTGTGGAAGTGACATCGGAGTGTGTGTGAGTTAGTGTGTATATAAAGTCTAGTGAGTGTGCATAGGGTCAGTGCAAAATAGAATCAGTGCAGATAGTGTGGTTACTATTAATTAGCTATTTAGCATTTGTTTCAGAGCCTGTTGGTCCGAGAGCCGATGCTCCGGTACCGTTTGCCGGATGGTAGCAGGGTGTACAGTCTATGGCTTGGGTGGCTGGAGTCTTTGGCAATTTTTTGTGTCTTCTTCTGACACCACCTTATATAGAGGTCCTGAATGGCAGGAAGCTCAGCCCCAGTGATGTACTGGGCTGTCCGCCAACCGTGTTGAGGGTCAGCGCGGAGGAGGTCTTGTTGCCTTCCCTCACCTCCTGGGGCCGACCCGTCAGGAAGTCCAGGATCCAGTTGCTGAGGGACGAGTTCAGTCCCAGGGTGCGTATCTTGAGGATGAGCTTGGAGTGGACTATAGTGTTGAATGCTGAGATGTAGTCTATGAACAGCATTCTCACATAGTTATTTCTATTCCTCAGGTGGAAGAGGACAGTGTGAAGTGCAATTGATATTGCGTCATCTGTGGATCTGTTGGGGTGGTATGAGAATTAGAGTGGGTCTAGGAAGATGGTGATGTGTGTCATGACCAGCCTTTCAAAGCACTTCATCATTACAGATGTGAGTGCTACAGGGCAATAGTCATTTAGGCAGGGTACTTTGGAGCTCTTGCGAACAGGGACAATGGTGGTCAGCTTGAAACGTGTTGGGATTACAGACTGGGACAATGAGAGATTGAAAATGTCTGTGAAGACATCTGCCAACTGGTCTGCACATGCTTTGAGAACGCGCCCTGGTATTCCGTCTGTTAACCGGTTTAAATGTTTGGCGACGGAGAGCGAGATCACACAGTCATACGATGAGCTTCGTAGCTGGTGAAATAGGATTCCACCTTCCTCCTATATTGTCATTTTGCATGTTTGTTGTCTCGTCAAAGGTCGTAGTGGGATTTCTTGTATACGTTCATGTCTGTGTGTTGTTCATCGTAAGTGGTAGTTACAGCTTTTAGCCCAACACTGACGTTGCCTGTAATCCATGGATTTGGTTGGGATATGTTCTTATAGTCACTGTGGGGATGACATTGTCTATGCACCTATTGATGAAGCCTGTGACTGTTGTGGTAAACTCCTCAATGTTATCGGATGAATCCCAGGACATATCCCAGGCTTGTACAAGTAAAACATTCTTGTAGACTTGTTTCTAATTCGTCTTACCACTTCCATATTGAGAGGATCACTTGTACTTCCTGTTTGAGCTTTTGTTTGTAAACAGGAAGCAGGAGAATTAAGTCATGGTCAGATTAACTGAAGAGAGGATGAGGAAACACCATTATGACAAAGCAAAAACAGGTTTCTATACATTTTTTCACATTTTTCATTTTTTAAAACTGAAATATCACATTTACATAAGTATTCAGACCCTTTACTCAGTACTTTGTTGAATCACCTTTGGCAGCGATTACAGCCTCGAGTCTTTTTGGGTATGACACTACAAGCATGGCACACCTGTATTTGGGGAATTTCTCCCATTCATCTCTGCAGATCCTCTCAAGCTCTGTCAGGTTCGATGGTGAGCGTTGCTGCACAGCTATTTTCAGGTCTCCAGAGATGTTAGATTGGGTTCAAGTCCGGGTTCTGGCTGGGCCACTCAAGGACATTCAGAGACTCGTCCCGAAGCCACTCCTGCGTTGTCTTGGTTATGTGCTCTGGAGCAGGTTTTCATCAAGGACCTCTCTGTACTTTTCTTTGTTCATCTTTGCCTCAATCCTAGTCTCCCAGTCCCTGCCACTGAAAAACATCCCCAAAGCATGATGCTGCCGCAACCATGCTCACCTTAGGGAGGGTGCCAGGTTTCCTCCAGACTTGAAACTTGGCAATCAGGCCAAAGAGTTCAATCTTGGTTTCATCAGATTAGAGAATCTTGTTTCTCATGGTGTGAGAGTCTTTAGGTGCCTTTTGGCAAACTCCAAGCCGGCTTTCGTGCGCCTTTTACTGAGGAGTGGCTTCTGTCTGGCCACTTGACCATAAAGGTGTGATTAGTGGAGTGCTGCAGAGATGGTTGTCCTTCTGGAAGGTTCTCCCATCTCCACAGAGGAACTCTAGAGCTCTGTCAGAGTGACCATCAGATTCTTGGTCACCTCCCTGACCAAGGCCCTTCTCACCCGATTGCTCAGTTTGGCCGGGCGGCCAGCTCTAGGAAGAGTTTTAGTGGTTCAAACTTCTCCCATTTAAGAATGATGGAGGCCTCTGTCTTCTTGGGGACCTTCAATGCTGCAGACATTTTTTTGGTACCCTTCCCCAGATCTGTGCCTCAACACAATCCTGTCTCTGAGCTCTACGGACAATTCCTTCAACCTCATGACTTGGTTTTTGCTCTGACATGCACTGTCAATTGTGGGACCTTATATAGACAGGTGTGCCTTTCCAAATCATGTCCAATCAATTGAATTTACCACAGATGGACTCTAATCAAATTGTAGAAACATCTCAAGGATGATCAATGCAAACAGGATGCACCTGAGCTCATTTTCGAGTCTCATAGCAAATTTTACATACCGAGTATGTCCACATCACCGTCAGACCATTTTATTGGTAATGTAAAAGTTGTATTTTTTTGTGATCCAATTAAGTAATAAAGGCCCGATTGGGAGTGGTATATGGCCAATTTACCATGGCTAAGGGCTGTTCGAATGCACTGTGCCTGGATACAGCCCGTAGCTGTGGTATATTGGCCATATGCCACAACCCCCCGAGGTGCCTTATTGCTATTATAAATTGGTTACTAATGTAATTAGAGCAGTCAAATGAAATGTTTTGGTATGCGGTCTGATATACCATGGCTGTCAGCCAATCAAGCACGGCTTGAATCACCCAGTTTTATAATACATAATATAGTACACTTGTAATCCAGAGAGGTTAGAAAAAGTATCTAGATCCTCTGTAAGGCTTGTGGAGGGATCCAAATTGTGGATTTATAAAAAAAAAACATGAATCATCAAAAACAAATGACACCTTTGTTTTTAAGCCATTGATTTCGAATCCCTTAATATTATTGTTGGATCTGATTTTAGTAGCTAACATTTCAATGTCCATAATAAATACAGCTGAAGTTGGAAGTTTACATACACCTTAGCTAAATACATTTAAACTCAGTTTTTCACAATTTCTACCATTTAATCCTGGTTAAAATTCCCTGTTTTATGTCAGTTAGGATCACCACTTTATTTTAAGAATGTGAAATGTCAGAATAATAGTAGAGAGAATGATTTATGTTCAGCTTTTCCCCCCCATCACATTCCCAGTAGGTCAGAAGTTTACAAACACTCAATTAGTATTTGGTAGCATTGCCTTTAAATTGTTTAACTTCCTATGGCTTGGGGGCAGTATTTTCGACATCTGAATGAGAAGCGTGCCCAAAGTAAACTGCCTGTTACTCGGGCCCAGAAGCTAAGATATGCATATAATTGGTAGATTTGGATAGAAAACACTCTAAAGTTTCCAAAACTGTTAAAATAATGTCTGTGAATATAACCGAACTGATATGGCAGGTGAGGAAAATCCATCCAGGAAGTGGGATTTTTTTTTATGTGGGAAGTTTTCAATTGAATGCCTATAGAGTGAGTATCTAATGGGTTAGGCCCCAGATTGCAGTTCCTATGGCTTCCACTAGATGTCAACAGTCTTTAGACATTGTTTCAGGCTTGTTTTCTGAAAAATGAAGAAGAATGTGACCTTTCTGTCAGTGGACTGGAGAATCATGCAGTGCTGGGTTGCACGCGTGACCAAGTGCGAGCCCTTCGTTATTTTTCCTTTCTATTGAATACGCTATTGTCTGGTTGAAACATTATCGATTAATTAGACAACTGACAACCTACGGATTAATTATAAACATCGTTTGACATGTTTCGATGAACTTTACCAGTACTAGTAGGATGTATTCGTCTGCATGTTAACCGCCTTTGAGACAGCTGCGGTCATCCCCCTCTTCAAAGGGGGGGGACACTCTTGACCCAAACTGCTACAGACCTAAATATACAGTGCCTTGCGAAAGTATTCGGCCCCCTTGAACTTTGCGACCTTTTGCCACATTTCAGGCTTCAAACATAAAGATATAAAACTGTATTTTTTTGTGAAGAATCAACAACAAGTGGGACACAATCATGAAGTGGAACGACATTTATTGGATATTTCAAACTTTTTTAACAAATCAAAAACTGAAAAATTGGGCGTGCAAAATTATTCAGCCCCCTTAAGTTAATACTTTGTAGCGCCACCTTTTGCTGCGATTACAGCTGTAAGTCGCTTGGGGTATGTCTCTATCAGTTTTGCACATCGAGAGACTGAAATTTTTTCCCATTCCTCCTTGCAAAACAGCTCGAGCTCAGTGAGGTTGGATGGAGAGCATTTGTGAACAGCAGTTTTCAGTTCTTTCCACAGATTCTCGATTGGATTCAGGTTGGATTCATTCTAACACATGGATATGTTTATTTTTGAACCATTCCATTGTAGATTTTGCTTTATGTTTTGGATCATTGTCTTGTTGGAAGACAAATCTCCGTCCCAGTCTCAGGTCTTTTGCAGACTCCATCAGGTTTTCTTCCAGAATGGTCCTGTATTTGGCTCCATCCATCTTCCCATCAATTTTAACCATCTTCCCTGTCCCTGCTGAAGAAAAGCAGGCCCAAACCATGATGCTGCCACCACCATGTTTGACAGTGGGGATGGTGTGTTCAGGGTGATGAGCTGTGTTGCTTTTACGCCAAACATAACGTTTTGCATTGTTGCCAAAAAGTTCAATTTTGGTTTCATCTGACCAGAGCACCTTCTTCCACATGTTTGGTGTGTCTCCCTGGTGGCTTGTGGCAAACTTTAAATGACACTTTTTATGGATATCTTTAAGAAATAGCTTTCTTCTTGCCACTCTTCTATAAAGGCCAGATTTGTGCAATATACGACTGATTGTTGTCCTATGGACAGAGTCTCCCACCTCAGCTGTAGATCTCTGCAGTTCATCCAGAGTGATCATGGGCCTCTTGGCTGCATCTCTGATCAGTCTTCTCCTTGTATGAGCTGAAAGTTTAGAGGGACGGCCAGGTCTTGGTAGATTTGCAGTGGTCTGATACTCCTTCCATTTCAATATTATCGCTTGCACAGTGCTCCTTTGGATGTTTAAAGCTTGGGAAATCTTTTTGTATCCAAATCCGGCTTTAAACTTCTTCACAACAGTATCTCGGACCTGCCTGGTGTGTTCCTTGTTCTTCATGATGCTCTCTGCGCTTTTAACGGACCACTGAGACTATCACAGTGCAGGTGCATTTATACGGAGACTTGATTACACACAGGTGGATTGTATTTATCATCATTAGTCATTTAGGTCAACATTGGATCATTCAGAGATCCTCACTGAACTTCTGGAGAGAGTTTGCTGCACTGTAAGTAAAGGGGCTGAATAATTTTGCACTCCCAATTTTTCAGTTTTGTTAAAAAAGTTTGAAATATCCAATAAATGTCGTTCCACTTCATGATTGTGTCCCACTTGGTGTTGATTCTTCACAAAAAAATACAGTTTTATATCTTTATGTTTGAAGCCTGAAATGTGGCAAAAGGTCGCAAAGTTCAAGGGGGCCGAATACTTTCGCAAGGCACTGTATCCTACCCTGCCTTTCTAAGGTCTTCGAAAGCCAAGTCAACAAACAGACTACCGACCATTTTGAATCCCACCATACCTTTTCCGCTATGCAATCTGGTTTCAGAGCTGATCATGGGTGCACCTCAGCCACGCTCAAGGTCCGAAGTTAATACTTACTCACAAGGATTCCTGTATCATTGCTAAGAATAATGAAAATGACTGCAGTTTCTACTGGTCATTGTTTTCAGGCTGGTTATATTGGTGCTAGCTAGATACCAAGCCAAAGCTAGCTAGCTACCCCAGAAGTTGTGGTCGAACAAATAATGCTTTATTACCAACGCGGTATTGTAAACACATCGTTCGTGGCCGGTGTTTGCTTGTTTGCAGACATTTTTGTACAGTTTTGACGGTACTACTGATAGTAGTGGTGGCGCTTGGCTTGCACCTGCAAATTCAGAACTCAACATTCTACACTAGAACTGTGTTATTTAACGCGTCAAATAGTGTTATTGTCGAATAGTGTTATTTAACGTGTATCTTTTTTGACACGCAAAGACCCAAATGGCATTCTATAGTATGTCGTGAAGCTAATAACAGTGACGCTATTACTGTGTAACTCCGGTAGGGCAACATCTGAAAAATAGCGCACTTGGTAGTGTGTACCGGTGCTCGACCAGTCGCAAAAGTCAACATCACCCACGACAGAGAACAGTTGATTGTCAAGGGCAATGAATTCCATTATCTTGGCATTAATTAATTTTGCCTTTGAGTTGTCTCGCTGAAATGTTCTTACTCTTTCAAGTGACTGCTTGACTTGTTGACTGCTCGATCCACACAGCAGACATTGTGGGCTAGGTTAGGAATGCTGTGCTGCACCTGTAGCGCAACATTTTACGTGGCGTTATTATGTCATGTACCTACGTTATATAGGTATGCATGTCAGCTTTGACATCGGTTTTGCACATCGGCGTTTATCTTCACATTGGGCCGATACCAATGTTGGCATTTTTAGCTAATATCGGCCGTTTCCGATATGTTCACCGATATATCGTGCATCCCTAGATGGAAGTTAAATATGTAGCTAGATGTAGAAGGCTAATGTTAACTAGCTAACATTATTGGCAATAAATGGAATTTAGGCTAGTGAGCAAGAATTTAAAAAAGATAACCTAGGACATCAAAAACTAAAAGAATGACATTTGCGTTTCTCTACAAGTAGGGTGAGTCAACATGTTTCTTCTACTTGCACGAATGCACACACAAATCAGAACCATTGACAGCCACATCATATTTAGCTTACAGTGGGGCGGCAGGGTAGCCTAGTGGTTTGAGCGTTGGACTAGTAACCGGAAGGTTGTGAGTTCAAACCCCTGAGCTGACAAGGTACAAATCTGTCGTTCTGCCCGTGAACAGGCAGTTTAACCCACTGTTCCCAGGCCGTCATTGAAAATAAGAATGTGTAACTGACTTGCCTGGTTAAATAAAGGTACTATTTTTGGTATCTTTCAGTTGTCACTGTATTCGACTAAGCATAGGTGATTTAACAATGTTGAAATGGTGCTGGAATAGTGGAGGCAGCTCCTGTTTTCTTTGTGACTTGTGGTATCTCTCCGTGGTTCTAAATGAATTTAGTAGTCCGAAAATGTCGGAAACATTAACTTGCTTGACCATGCTGTAGGTCATGTAACTGTTTGTTACATGCTAAGTATGCTTTGTGGACTTCACAGGACAGATGTTGCTCTCTGGTTTTGTGATGAAACAAAGGTGTGGTTGAATGAATTCTGCCACTGTGTTTTCTCATTGTCTCGGTCCTAGGTCTATATATCACGGTCGCAAGGCATATGAACTATAGAACAAACAATGCAATTATCACAACACATACGTTGTAATATGGTATTTTTTTCTGGCTTGGCTTCCCCAGCTATTTTACCCATGCACCGCTACTGGATAATAGTATGAACATTCTGTATAAAAAAAGTAAAGATACATACGATAAAACTAAATAGCAAAGTTGGGTTGGAACTCGTAAGAAGTCACACTTCTCCGTTGGCGCCATCTTCATCCAGTTAAAAAATGAAAAAGGGAAGGATTTGATTTCTCATTCGGGAAACGGCGCGTTGGGCTCACAAAGAAACAAACTAAATGGAATTCAAGTAATTGTTTAATAACCCAAAGTCAGAATGAAGCAACATCGCATTAGTGGAAACCAAGACTGTTCTTAGGGCAGGCCTGGTTGTAGCTACATTTTTACATTTTAGTCAGTTAGCAGATGCTCTTATCCAGAGCGACTTACAATTGTATCAAGTACATTTTCCCTCAACAAAGTATTTATCAGCAAAGTTTGTACTAGTGGGAAAGACAAGTTCTGTTTATTTTAAAGATACTCTTCGAAGTTGGGTTTCGGACGTTTTCTGAAGATGGGCACCTGCCCTGAGAACAGTCTTGGTTTCCACTAATGCAATACAGCCAGAATGAATCTAAGATAACTCAAGAAATCTTGAATTAATTTTGACGTTATTGCCGAGGAGGTTTTAGTTACTCAATTTTACATCTAGCTAAGGTGTTTGGTGCAGTATTTCTCAGGTAAAACAATGTGCATCATGTTGTCTTGTCTTACGCCAAGTTAACAAACAGATTACTGACCATTTTGAATCACATCGTACCTTCTCCGCTATGCAATCTGGTTTCCGAGCTGGTCATGGGTGCACCTCAGCCACGCTCAAGGTCCTTAACGATATCATAACCGCCATCGATAAGAGACATTACTGTGCAGCTGTATTCATCGACCTGGCCAAGGCTTTCGACTCTGTCAATCACCACCACTGTCAATCTTATTGGCAGACTCAACAGCCTTGGTTTCTCAAATGATTGCCTCGCCTGGTTCACCAACTACTTTTCTGATAGAGCTCAGTGTGTGAAATCGGAGGGCCTGTTGTCCGGACCTCTGGCAGTCTCTATGGGGGTGCCACAGGGTTCAATTCTCGGGCCGACTCTCTTCTCTATATACATCAATGATGTCGCTCTTGCTGCTGGTGAATCTCTAATCCACCTCTATGCAGACGACACCATTCTGTATACTTCTGGCCCTTCTTTGGACACTGTGTTAACTAACCTCCAGACGAGCTTCAATGCCATACAACTCTCCTTCCGTGGCATCGAACTGCTCTTAAACGCAAATAAAACTAAATGCATGCTATTCAACCGATCATTGCCCGCACCTGCCCGCCCATCCAGCATCACTACTCTGGACGGCTCTGACTTAGAATAAGTGGATAACTACAAATACCTAGGTGTCTGGCTAGACTGTAAACTCTCCTTACAGACTCACACTAAGCATCTCCAATCAAAAATTAAATCTAGAATCGGCTTCCTATTTCCCAACAAAGCTTCCTTCACTCATGCTGCCAAACATACCCTCGTAAAACTGACCATCCTACCGATCCTTGACTTTGGCGAAGCCCCGCCCTATCTCAGCTCGCTGGTCACCATAGCAGCACCCACTCGTAGCACACGCTCCAGCAGGTATATCTCGCTGGCCACCCCCAAAGCCAATTCCTCCTTTGGTCGCCTTTCCTTCTAGTTCTCTGCTGCCACTTCCTGGAATGAACCGCAAAAATCACTGAAGCTGGAGATTCCCATCTACCTCACTAGCTTTAAGAACCAGCTGTCAGAGCAGCTCACAGATCACTGCACCTGTTCATAGCCCACCTGTATACTGCCCATCTATCTTCCTCATCCCCATACTGTATTCATTTATTTTTGCTCCTTTTGCATCCCAGTATCTCTACTTGCACATCCATCTTTTGCACATCTTCCTTTCCAGTGTTTAATTGTGAAATAAAAAAATAAAAATGTAATGATCTGCTGCGCTGGGCAGGTGTTTCACTGTCCGTGTGTTATGCCATACGATTGGATAGAGCGCAATCACCGCAGCTGTGTATCTGTATTAGTGGGCAAGTGAGCATTGTCGAATCAACACCAAACCCTTAAGGTAGTTATCACTTGCAAATCTCAGTTTTTAATGAGACTGACCTTATGACCAAAAGTATCCTTTTGTAGTCAATTTTGACTTCAATGTGTTGGAGCTCCCAAGTGGCGCAGCGGTCTAAGGCACTGCATCTGTGTGCTAGATGCATCACTACAGACCCTGGTTCAATTCCAGGCTGTATCATAACCGGCCGTGATTGGGAGTCGACAGAGGGCGGTGCACAATTGGCCCAGTGTCGTCAGGGTTAGGGTATGGCCAGGGTAGGCTGTCATTGTAAATAAGAACTTGTTCTTAACTAACTTGCCTGGTGTTTTCATCTCCTCTAGAATCAACTGGCGAAAGGAGGCCATGGACATAGATTACATTGTCTTTGAATAATTGCCACATTCTTGACATTTGCAAATCTTGAACACCATCGTTGTGTTCCCTCCATTACGTAAATCCCACTGTTTTTATATCAGATTCTATGAAGATTCAACAATGCCAGCCAAAGGGACAAGTAGGTCCAACCTGACTGATCTCTTGTTGACATATAACTTTAAAGTTGTGTGTTCTGCATGCTCTGTAAAAGAAAACGAAATCTCGTACACCCTTAAAGTAGTCGACCACCAATGCAGCAGAGAACTTCTATTGGCTAAAGGCAAAGGTACTAACAAATGGAGGCTTGTTTCCCGTCGCCCTGAATTTCCAAACCCAAGCCAGTATGAAGTTTGTTGGTTCTTCAAGGAGGGCTCTGGGTGTATGAAGCACAGGAACCGCTGCACCTTCGCAAGGAGTCACGAGGAGGCCACAGTATGGAACTTTGTAAAGCACCAGAGGATAGATCACAGCACGTTAATTAGACTGATAACCGAGTCGGATAGAAGTGCCGTCCAACTGCAAAACATGGCTGAAAACATCCTCACTGAGTTCTCAGGGACATTTCAAGAGCTTTGTAAAGACTGCTTCCTCGGCACTCCACCAACAATTACAGGTAAACGATGGAACAACACTTGCTCAGTGGATGCAGCCCATGTCTGGAGCCCAGTCTTGGTTCATCACCTGGCAGAAAGTCAGGGGAAGGAAGTCTACAATCAGATAAGGCCTCTGCCCCCAGTCTGCCCTTTCCAGTACTGCAACCATGTCATGCAAGGTATGCCCTGTTGGCATGGGCCCAGACAGTGCCAGTTTGCCCACAGCGAGGTGGAGATGGCTGTCTGGCGAGCAGAGGCACATGGGGGGAGTCGCCAGGAACTCCTGCAGCTCTCCCAGGAGAGGCAACGTCAGAAGCAACAGTCGGATCAAGACGTAGTGCCCGCCCCTAACCTGCAGGTGGCGATCTACTGCAAGGCTTGCCTCGTAACCCTCTCCTCCCGGGAGAGCTTTTTCAAGCACTGTGCCTCATTGGAGCATGCCCAGATGATCTCCGGGGACACGACCACAGATTGGAAACATCGTCCCCCGCCCCACGGCCGCAAAGCAGAGTTTTGGCTGTGCGAGAGGTAAACATGTTTTTGTAAACTCAAGGAGACAACCTCCACACACAATGCACATTCCAGAACGTTTTTATATACACCTGAGTGACTGCGAACACTGCAAAGCCTAAAAGTGCAATCTGTATGATAGATGCATATGTAAATAGCCCTTATTGTCTATATTATATTGTCATCAATAAGCCATTTTCTTAACAAATCATGGGATATACAGGAAATGTAATTTGTTGAAATGATCAATAAGCAGCAATAAATCTTATTGATTGTGCCTTTAGCGTCTCATTATAGTTTGTACTGACATTTCTTCTCAGGCCTGACACCTGTGAATATGGCACCAACTGTGTGAAAGCTCACTCTGAGGAGGAGCTTGAAGAGTGGGTAATGCGAGCCAAAGAAGACAAGGAGATAAGGCGCAACATAGAGGCTCAAGGCCTCATGTCTTACAGGGATCGTCTTTTGGAGGAGTACAGACACAGCAGCAATGAAGTGCACATTGTAAGTCATCATAGTTCAGATCAGGAACAAATGTCTCCATGCAATTGAGATTCAATCAAACCTGTACTTGATAAACCTGCACTGCTTAATAATAATAATGCTCCTGCACATTTCCACTGAGGCAAATAATTAGATGATGCCTCACATGTGAAATGAACAAATCAATATTAAATGTTGACAAAGTGGTGCATTTTTCCAGGAACAGAGTGATTAGTCAGCAACACAGGTTTCCTGCATTGTGGATTGGACTGAATCTGACAATGAGTGTCAGTTATGTTTCAATGTAAAGAACAAATGGTTGATTTATTCAAGTGGGCAAGTGACATGAACTATTACATCTGTCAACATATGCCATAATAACACCTGTCATAACTGTTTCCAATACATTTAATATGACACTGTTATACCGTTTTGTTACTGCCCTCCAGCACACTGATTTAACTTTTAGATATTCTACCTACTACATATTATCTACATTTGTTTACTATAAAATGCTCATTGTCCCCAAACAACTAACAGTGTGACTAAATGTTACAGATGTCAGAGCAAGTTGATGACGTGACTGTCACTTTTGAAGAGGATTTGTGTGTGGAGTGTGTGGAGACTGATGCAGAATTCCAATGGAAGTTCCAGATCAAAACAGAGGTAACAGTTGGCCAGAAGTATGACATTCTGTTGTTTTGATGATTATTCCTAACTGCCCATTACGTCAATATATAGGGCTCTTGAATACAGTCAATACACTGTGAGAACATTTCTCTGCTCAGTGTCTGTGAATATAATACGCTGTGCTTTTACATTTTCTTCTTTGGGTCTACTCCATCTAAGTTTACTGTTGGCAGTAAAAGATTCAAGGCCAGGGCTCTTTCTCAACTGTTTCCACTTTTTTGTCCTTCATTGCTATCTCTTTGGGCTCTGAGAAACAAGAGTACATTCTCTCCACTAAAGTTTCTATGTCCAACCTCTAATTTCAAGTGGAATGATTCTCATATTCGTGATTTTTATCAACTGGCTGGGGTGGAAACAAACTGGGCTACTAATAATTAATTTTGTCGTACAAAACAATAAATTAATTATTTTCGCCCCTCAGCTAGCCAAGTTAGCGAACTAGCAAGGATGAGGTGACTCTAGCGAATTTAGCATTTTGCAAACATAATTCATATTGTATTGTGTTTAAGTGTCATTGGTCACCTGTATATTTTGCCTGTGTCTTCACAGAGACTACTTGCACATGTAGCATTACTGAAACAGGAACCTAGAGCCTCTTTCTCCCTGGATGAAAACAGTCCTGAGCCCTGCACTTACTCCACGGGTGAATCGTTCTGTAACTCAGACATGACCTATGACATCACCGTGTCCTTCAAGTCCAACAACCCAGGTCTTTACGAACAGTGGTTGGTGTTCGACTTTGACATGAGGCCAGTGCTCCTGCAGAAACTGAAGGTTAAAGTCGGACAGCAGCTATCCCCTAAACTCGAGGAGCCACCTGAGGACGTTGGGCCCCCTTCCCAGAATCTGGAACGCTGGCATCGGGGGAACAGGGTCTTCATCCCCTGCTTGGAAAAGACAGAAGTACAGGAAGAGCTTCTGAAGGAGTACAAGCCTCCTCAGATTAGTTTGCGGTATAAACCACTTGACGACCGCAACACGCCCATGAATCACCAGAATTACAAAGAGAGGATGCACAGCTTCCTGTACACAGAGGAGCAGGCAGAAGATCAGGTGGTTTCAAGGTAGCTTTTTCATGGTTTTATTTCCTAGCTGATCATCTTTAATAGTATTGTGTCGTTCCACAAAATGAGTGCACATTTTAATATCCCTTTGATATTTTAAATAGAAATTGTTCACTAATATTAAATCTTAAAAGCCTGTTTTATTCAATGAAGTGCCCATTATTATAGACCACATGGAGAATTCAATGAATCAGATTGTAGTCTGTTCATGACACTATACTCCAGTAGGCTCTGCCCTGTGGCCCCAGTAGAGATTTATGATGATCTATAAAGATATGCTAAAGTCCCAAAATGTCCTTCTGTGAGTTCCAGGAAGATTTGAACCCACTTCACCCTAACATTTCACCTAGTTATTTTGTTGCTTTGACGAAGTAATTTATTATTATTAGATTTTTATTTATTTCATGTGTTTAAGGTCAAAGGTCAAATAGGGGATAACCTGCACGAGTGTGAGATAGAAATGTGAGTGGGGTCGCGGCCAGGGATCAGCTATTATTAATGGCGACCATGGAGCAATTATGGTTAAGTGCCTTGCTCAAGGGCACATTGGCAGATCTTTCACCTAGTCAGCTCTGGGATTCAAACCAGAGACCTTTCGTTTACTGGCCCAACACTCTTAATCACTAGGCTACCTTCCGCCCCTAGTGATTCATAAAAAAATGTAAGTTCAACCCTGTTACATGAACTGAACTCTCGTTTTAATATGGTGAGACTATTTTTAAATACCTTTTATTTTATTGAACATGTAATAGTCAAATCATAGTGTAAAAGCAGGTGAGCTGGTTCTACTCTATTTGGCCATTTTCTGGTGTTTTGTGTTAGAAAACTGAGTGGATCACGCATAACACTCCAACCCTGTTACCTATAGATAGGTAGGCTACACATTTTTTCAACAATACATTTGTTTTGGTGAAGCTTGCATTCAATTGCCCCTCCCTGTTGCAGACAAGCTTCCATTTCCTCTTTCACAAGGGATTTATGGCTGATTTAAGATTAAATCGTCAACCCGGTTACAGTCAACCTTGTGACTTTATTTGGCACTTATACTATAGTATATATTCTAATTATTTAACCTCTTGAGATGGGAAAATGTATGTTTTATTAGGTTGAATGTGTGCTCTTTATGACAGAATGTTAGATTTATGTGAAATCAAACGTTTTTCTTCTCACCAAGTTACACATCTCAAAAGACAACGAATTGGGGGAACGACCCTATTATAAATTATCTTCGATTAAATGGACAACAACCTCAGTCCCTCCATTTTATTTTGTGTTTTAGACTCAATGTTCGAGGGACCATCACCTTGTCGGCCACCCTAGACAACCCTCTGTTCGGGATGAAGATAGCTCCTCTGGGGGAACTATTCTGTGCTGTCTCAGTTCCTTATAATCTCACCCCAGACACCCCAGAGGGTTTGATGCTGAGACGAGGCATCCAATCAGCTCTCATAGCACCAGTATCTTCAGATAATCAAAGTCACAAGGTCTACGAAGCCATCATTCTCAGAGACGCCACCAGTGAGTATAAAATACACTTGCAGCTGTCTAAAAGATGCTGCTCTGACCTGAAGCTCCAAAACAATGAAACATGTGAAATGGAAGTTCAGTTCCAGCTGAATCGTCTGAGGTTTTGTGAGATGCACAAAGCCATAGATCTCCTTCCAGACACAGAGAGAGTGTTACCAGACTTCAGGAACTGCAGTGTCCCTGTTAACAAAATACAATACCCCAAACTCAATGCAAAGCAGCAGGCAGCCATTGATTTCATCATAGGGGACTCCGATGGAAGAGAAAGTGTGGCCCCCCTCCTCATTTATGGACCGTTTGGAACTGGGAAAACCTTCACGCTCGCTACAGCAGCCAAAGAGCTGGTACGGCAGCCTCACACCAGAGTACTGATCTGCACTCTTACAAACAGGTAATGACCCCAATGTTCTATTGACCCCAATTCACTTACACCGAGTTCAACTTTCTAGTCCCTTCATGTATTTTCAGTCTTACCTAATGCAATTCATTGACTGGCACAGATACTCATTTTTACATAATGCATAGTGCTTAAGACTGGTAAAAACTTGTTTGTGCAAGTATTCCTACTTATGCGAGCTTTTTGTAAACATTAGATTAGTAACAAAGGAAGTTTATTTGACATCTTTGTAATGATTACTTAAAAGAACACAGTGAGGCTGTTGCACTATTATGAGTGGGTCCATCAATCATTTGTATTGTGTAAGCCTCATATCAGTTTGACAGTTACAGTATACACTGACATTTAAGTATTATTTAACAAATTGTGAAAATACACTGTGGTTAATAATCCTGCAGCAACAGGAAATTTGAATTATGTGGATTATAATAAATTGACATTTTGTTGATACATTTTTCATTAGGACAAATCAAGTCTGAAATGTTAAAGTGGAAATTACAAACTGTATATACTCTTAAATTGGCATTTTCTGCGACAACAGAATGATCAAATTAAGATGGCACATCTGTATGTCATGTATTAATCCCAATGTTAATACATATTTGAATTCCACTCGTAGTTACAGTGTACCTGCTTATTAATTACTTGGTAAAGCATCAATTTCATTTAAAAAAATAGGGCAAGCAATTTTCAGTTCTGGGTTTAAGGACAATCACTGTTAAAAGTTAAGCACGACTAAACTCTCTCTTGTCAGCTCTGCAGATTTGTATGTCAAAGACCACTTCCACTCATACATTA
Source organism: Oncorhynchus tshawytscha (assembly GCF_018296145.1). Classification (NCBI taxonomy): domain Eukaryota; kingdom Metazoa; phylum Chordata; class Actinopteri; order Salmoniformes; family Salmonidae; genus Oncorhynchus; species Oncorhynchus tshawytscha. Next base: position 62,559,780 of record NC_056435.1, read on the forward strand.
ACTCTGGACACCCTGAGATGAAGCCAGTGAGGATAAAAGCAAATAAACTAGGGGTTCCAGTGAGTGCCACAGATGAGATCACACAGAAGTACTGCCTTCTATCAGAAAACGGACAGTTTTTCCTACCTCCTGCCAAATGTGATTTAGATTGCCATCGAATAGTCATCACAACTACTGCAATGGCAAGGCACTTCCAGGACCTGAAGCTCCCTGGCGGCTACTTCACCCACATCCTGATTGACGAAGCGTCCCAGATGCTTGAATGTGAAGCTCTGATGGCCCTTGGTCTGGCTGGGCCAGTAACTCGAGTGGTTCTAGCTGGAGATCACATGCAGATGGGACCAAAGCTCTTTTCAGTGGACGATGACCAACGCTCCAATCACACCTTGCTGAACCGTCTGTTCCACTACTATCAAGCCCAAGACAGTAGTGCAGCTTTGAAAAGCAGAATCATTTTCAACGAGAACTATCGCTCCACCAAAGAGATAGTAGAATTCGTGTCCACTAACTTCTATGTTGGCAAGTCTGATGCCATCAAGGCTGTAGGTAATGTCCCAGCTCATCCGAACTGCCACCCCCTGAGGTTCCACCATGTCAGAGGAGAATCTCACTTGGACAACACATCCATGTCGTGGTTTAATCTTGAAGAGGTTACATGCGTGGTTAAAATAGTGCAAAATCTACTCAGAGATTGGCCACCCGCATGGGGGAATAAGGATCAACGCTCAGTCTGTGTTCTCTCTGAAGGATGCCAGGTAAAAATGGTTATTTGTCATTTGAACTTAGTTTCGGAAATCTAATCAATTTCTTGAGTAAATAGGGGAACACCCCAAAAAATTTGACTTTTTTGTGTCATCGTTTGTCTTTTTTCGTAGGTTCCAATGATCAGGAAAGAGCTTCGGAAAATATCCCTGAGTCGAGTGACTGTGGAAAATATTGCCAATGTTCAAGGTATTTATCATTAGATGTTAGATATTACTACACTTTTGGAGTTACTGTATTGTAGGGACATAAGCATTTCGCTACACCCGCACTAACGTCTGCCAAATATGTGTATGCGACCAATAAAATGTTATATGATTTGATTCAATTGCAAACATTGGTTCCAATAATTTGTTATTGTTTCCTAGACATGTTCATTAAATAACACTATTTTGTAGATTTAACTACTGGTATGTAATTTTGATCTTTGTATAGAAACCTTTTTATCTGTCAAAATAATGAGTCCTTAACCATACAATTTTTTCATTATTTCTTGACAGGCAAACAGTTTAGAGCAATAGTATTGACAGCCGTTCAAACCCGTGACAGCATTCACCCTTCTGACTCACATTGTGTGGAGTTTTTCAACGATGCTCGCGTGCTGAACACGGCAATGACTAGGGCTCAATCCCAGGTTGTTGTGGTTGGAGATGCTGCTGCTCTCTGCTACTTTGGAAAGTGCTCAAGAATCTGGAGGAACTACATTGAACAGTGTATAACAAAGGGAAGTGCTGAACCGAAACACCTTACACGAGACATAATTGATAGTGATATCAAGGAAATGTCAAGATTCCAACGGTCAGAAGACCTGGATGAGACCAGCGCTCAGTCAGTTATGTTCGGCACAGGGAACAACGTGGATGCGATTCTCCAACAGCTGCAAGAGGAGCAAAACATGGCAATCTACAATTCATCTGATGGAGACAAATCGGAATCGAAAAATGTAGACCAAAAAAGAACATACGATAGTACCAAAGATGAAAGAGTTGAGTTGTTGCGGTTGTTGAGAGAGCAGCCAAATGTGTACAAGCAAGGTGAATTGGTCATGGAGAAATATAACGCAGGTTATATCATACCATTTGACAACCCAACTAAGCACATTATCATCAAAGGTAGAGCTAACCTCGGCAAGTCCTTCGCTGGTGACGAAGTGGTGGTAGAAGAATTTCATCGTGAGGGCCATTCACAGGGAAAGGTGATAGGCACCATCAAGGCAGCTGCATCCTCTCGTGTGTTTGTTTGTACCCTCGAAGATGAAGATTACCATAAACGCAAAACGTCTGAATATCAACATCTCAGAAAGATAATGGTACCCCTCAATAAGAACACTACCAAAATTTGCACCTTGGTCAATAAGAAGAGTCGCAATTTTATTACAATATGGAAGCACGATGACGGAGAATGGGAGATTGTCAAACGTCAACACCTTGATGAAGACATCAAACGCAATCATGTCTTTGTGGTGGAGGTCTTTGACTGGAAAACGAAAAAAGAAAGCAATGAAATCTATCCCTTTCCGTTAGGGAACGTGATAGATATTGTTCCCATAGGATTATCTTTGGAACTGGGCTTAAAGATTTTGGACGCAGAATTTCAAGTCGAACCATCGCCTCCCAGACATGTTTTAGATGAAGTGTGTTCCTGGGAAGACACCCACATTGGTAACAGAGAGGACCTCCGAAGGTTGACTACTTTCACTGTTGACCCAAAGAAGTCCCAAGACTTGGATGATGCAATTAGTGTCATTGACAAGGACAGCTACTACGAGGTTGGAGTCCACATAGCAGATGTGGCAAGTTTCGTGAAGATTGGTGATTCGTTGGATGATTGTGCACAAAAACAGGGTGCTACATATTACAGTCCTGAAGAACCAGTTTACATGTTCCCAAAACCATTTAGCCTCAACCACTTGAGTCTCCTGCCTGGTCAAGATCGTATGGTGATTTCATTAGTGGTACAAGTAGACAAGGCAACAGACAAAATCATTGACAAGAACTTCAATCTTTCTCAGATCAATTCTGATAGAAAGTTCTCTTATGAAGAGGCGGAGGACATCATCAGTAAGCATTCAAGAGAAGAGGCCAAGTTTGATACTGTAGAAGACTGTGTTGCTGTGGCATATCGTTTTGCCAAAGTCCAAAGAAAGGCCAGGCTGGGCAAGGATTGGAACTATAAACGACTGGATGATCACCAGATGCCGGGGAAGAGGAGATCCCATCAGATGATTGAGGAGCTTAGTGTACTGTTCAACAATTCTGTGTCTGAATTTTTGAGCAACGCAAAAGAAACCATGCACTGCACTCCTCTCCGATGTCAAGCAAGACCTGACCCTAAAATGGTCAAAGACTTGAAAGCGCAGTGCAAAGACATCATATCACTGTCCTCACACCTAAGGCACAACCTTGACCACGACCATGACCAAGAGGTCTTGGAGAGCAAAAGCTTCCCCGTGCTAACATCAGTGTGGAATGAGATCCTATCAGCTGCTGGGAACGGGGAAGTTGACACTGACAGAATGATCGATCTGATAGCTACAGATGACATCTATCCCCAGCTCCTTCCAGTGATATATAAGTTTAGGAAGTGTCTTGGCAAAGCGTATGTCATCCGTTCCAATTCATCCCCTAAGGCAACTGTTGGGCACTATTCCTTGCATCTGAAGTCCTATACACAAGCATCCTCGCCCATACGTCGCTACATGGATGTTATCCTGCAAAGGCTTTTGCATTCAATTCTAAGCGGCACTCCAGTCCAATATTCGCCACAAGACATTGACATTCTGGGTCAGAAGAATGAAGAAAGATACAAGAAGGCCAATGAGTATGAAAGGAGGGCTGAGATGATTTCCTTTGCCATAGACGTGAAGAAACAAAATGTTTTGAAGATAGCATTTGTTGTTGGTGTTGAGGTAGGAGACAGTTTCAAGCTGTCATTTCCATTTGACAGTCACTCATTTCCAGACAGTTTGCCTGTTATGTACAGAGATTTGCAACTGGAGGATCAACCACTGTACGACTCAAACGAGAATCACATGACTCTAACATGGAGAAGACGAGTGTACTCAGTTGACACTGCCAAAACTCACCAAGAGCTAAAAAGGGTGCAAAATTCTTCTGCATGCACCGAGCTTTCACAAAAGACTTGGCGAGACATTGTTGATGCAATTGACCAGGAAAAATGGAAGATAGCAAGATCTCTCATACTAAGCGCCACAACAAAGCAAATGGAACATTTGAAGAGTGTGCCAAAACATACCACAATGGATTTGCTTGACACTGGGAATGACTCTCATAGAACTGCACATGGACAAGATGAAAAAATTGAAATGGAGCACTATGTTGATCTTACTCTCCAGTTGAAGCCAGGAGACACACTTCCGGTCCAAATTACATCTGAAAGAAAGCGAGGTTATTGGACACCCACTCTTCAGTTGGTGTGCATCAAACCAACATTTGAGGTGTGTGTAGACCATGCCCACAGCCCTATCACATGCTTCTCCAAATGTGCAGACCGTCCATCCAAGAGTGAATATAGAAACGCTGAAGAGTATGTGAGGATCTGGAAACCACTTTGTGAGATGGAGTCTGCAGCCAATGCTGTGGATGAAAGTGACATCATAATCATTGAGGACCTGGAGCTGAACTTGCAAGGGAGCAAACGAGAAGGAAGTTTTAACCTTCCTCTCGAATACATTAAAGAATGGGCCATTGAATGCAACCTTAACAAGTGCTTACTGTGTATCCGAAAAAGAGGGTTGAAACTGGCCTCAACCCCTGACCAATCAGATGAAGTAGTTGACCCTCAAAACTACACATGGGTGGCCCATGGTGTTACAACCAAGTTCGACGAACCAAAGAAGAACTCTCCAAATCAAGCCAGAAAAGTGCACTTCTACATCAACCATTTGCCAATGGATACCATTCCAGACTGTGTCTCCCAGAGAAAGACAACATATACAGTTGAGATAATCCCAAAGCTTCTACCAGACGTGTAAGTATTACATTAATTAGTAAGAGAAAGAAGAGAGAGCCATGAATTTATCAATTGTCATTTCAAATGTATAGACATTTCAGTAACACTTTATATTACAGTTCCGGTACTTATTTAAAACTAAGTCAACAAAATGTTGCTTAAAATGTAATTACCATTTAAACATGTAATGTTTTAGAAAATACCTGGTCATTTCTGCACCATGAAATACATTGTTACCAACGTTGCATTCTGTTTAAAATAAGGTCCTAATGTAAAAGTACTATCCCATATTTGTATTGGATGGGCATAATGTTCCTATATTAATTCAGTATATTATAATTAATGGTGTTTAACATTTTCTACTATCTAGACGTAAAGAAATGGCTGTGAACAATGTTGTGCATGCAAATGAGCTTGTGCAGAAAATAGCCCTAGGACATCCTATTCCAAAAGGAGGTAAGTGCTGGACAATAACATAAATAGACAACAACAAAAAATGTCTCAAGTAATCCCATTTTACATCTTAGGAGGTTTACAGTTCACAATGTCATTGTTAAACTATATGTTTGAAAGTATTGTTTTGTTGTCTTTTTGGGGATTGTAGCTTCGCAATCTGTTGTACCACGACACCTACTCATGAGAGAAAAGGCACCAGAACGTCTCCCAGAGCTGAATAAGAGTCAATATGATGCAGTGGAGAAAGCTCTGAATAACAACTTTACACTCATACAAGGACCACCTGGTAAATTATTAAATTGTACTACCAGAGTACATGAAGCTGTTATATGGCTCTTTGCTATGTTTACTGGAATAAAAACCACACCTGTTTCATAGGGACTGGAAAGACCGTTGTAGGAGTGTACATTGTGTACTGGTACCATGTGCTAAACTCCCACAACCCCAGGATATTTGAAGATCCCAAGGACAAGGACAAGAAAGAAGTTATTCTCTACTGTGGTCCTTCCAACAAGTCTGTCGATGTGGTTGCTGGCAAGTTTCTTAATGCATACATTTAAATTGTCATTACAAAATGATGTATAATACACTCACAGGGAACATTCTATCATTCTATGAATTGTGAACATTCTGTAGAGTACCTGTTGAGGTTTGGAGACAAGCTGAAGCCCCTCAGGTTGTACAGCCGACAAATGGAGATGCTGGAGTACCCATACCCAGGCAGTATCCTTCAGCTGTCTCCCAGGTCACTTCGCCAAGAGCGGTCCAAGCCAAAACTCAGGTATAAAACACATGAAATCACTCTGCAGTTGTGCACTGTAAAAAGTCATTCAGCTTTTTAGTTGTTTCGGGTCATTTTCCAATATCGACTCAACTGAGAAAAAAAATGAAATTGTTTACATGTTTTTTATTAAAACAAATTAAATGTTTTTTTTGCCACTTTTTCAGGGAAACCATCTCACTTGTCTTTGATAACCTGGTCGTAGTGCTGGCTTCATCATTTGTCTGACCGGTGTCAACATGTTTTTTATCAAATGTTTCCTGCAATTGTTAATGAATTTGGATCTCACACTATGTACCATTTTCAGAGCTATTACCTTGCATCATCGCATACGGGAAGAACAAAATCCGCATTCCCGGGAAATACAAGAGTTTGATCGCAGAATAAACCTAGCCAGAGAGGAGGGAGAGGAGCTGACAGATGAAGAAGTTGAGGAGTGAGTAAAGATGTATTACAGTATTCCCTTGTAATATACAGTACATTCTTATTGAATTTTCTGTGAAACCTACATCTGATAGAATTGGTCATATGTATTATGTAGGTAAAATGTATTCTCTTGTAATGTACAGTACATTCTTATAACCTACATCTGATAGAATTGGTAATATGTACAACAGTATTCCCTTGTAAAATACAGTACATTCTAATTTCTTTGAAACCTGATAGAATTAGTCTAATAAATTAGTCAGTGCATTCGGAAAGTATTCAGACACCATTACTTTTTCCACATTTTGTTACGTTACAGCCTTATTCGGAAAAATAATGTTAATTGTTTTTTCCCCTCATCAATCTACACACAATAAATACCCCATAATGAAAAAGTGAAAACTGTTTATTTTTTATTTTTAGCAACTGTAAAAAAAATATTTTTTATTTATTAATATATTTACATAACTATTCAGACCTTTTGTTATGAGACTTGAAATTGAGCTCAGGTGCATCCTGTTTCCATTGATCATCCTTGAGATGTTTCTACAACTTGATTGGAGTCCACCTGTAGTAAATTCAATTGATTGGGCATGATTTGGTAAGGCACACAGCAGTCTAAATAAGGTTCCACAGTTGACAGTGCATGTCAGAGCAAAAACAAAACGATGAGGTCGAAGGAACTGTCCGTAGAGCTCCGAGACAGGATTGTGTCGAGGCACAGATCTGGGGAAGGGTACCAAAACATTTCTGCAGCATTGGAGGTCCCCAAGAACACAGTGGCCTCCATTCTTAAACGGAAGAAGTTTGGAATCACCAAGTCTCTCCCTATAGCTGGCCGCCCTGCCAAACGGAGGAATCGGGGGAGAAGGGACTTGGTCAGGGAGGTGAACAAGAACCCGATGGTCACTCTGATAGAGCTCCAGAGTTCCTCTGTCGGGATGGGAGAACCTTCCAGGACAACCATCTCTGCAGAACTCCACTAATCAGGCCTTTATGATAGAGTGGCAAGGCGGAAGCCACTCTTCAGTAAAAGGGCCGCTTGTAGTTTGCTGAAAGGCACCTAAAGGAATCACAGACCATGACCATATGGTCTGATGAAACCCAGAATGAACTCTTTGGCCTGAATGCCCAGCGTCACATCTGGAGGAAACCAGGCACCATAACTACAATAAAGCACGGTGGTGGAACATTCTGCTGCGGGGATGTGTTTCAGTGACGGACTGGGAGACTAGTCAAGATCGAGGGAAAGATGAACGGAGCAAAGTACAAAGAGATCCTTGAGATCCCCAGAGAGCTCAGCACCTCAGACTGGGGCAAAGGTTCACCTTCCAACATTTTATTTTTTATTTCACCTTTATTTAACAAGGTAGGCTGGTTGAGAACAAGTTCTCATTTGCAACTGCGACCTGGCCAAGATAAAGCATAGCAGTGTGAACAGACAACAACACAGAGTTACACATGGAGTAAACAATAAACAAGTCAATAACATAGTAGGGGGGGAAAAAACAACATGACAATGACCCTAAGCACACAGCCAAGACAACGCAGGAGTGGTTGCGGGACAAGTCTCTGAATGTCCTTGAGCGGCCCAGCCAGAGCCCGGACATGAACCCAATCTAACATCTCTGGAGAGACCTGAAAATAGCTGTGCAGCAACGCTCCCCATCCAACCTGACAGAGCTTGACAGGATCTGCAGAGAAGATTGGGAGAAACTCCACAGATACAGGTGTGCCAAGCTTGTAGCGTCATACCCAAGAATGCTCTAGGCCAAAGGTGCTTCAACTAAGTACTGAGTAAAGGGTCTGAATTCTTATGTAAACGTGATATCAGTTTTTTATAAATTAGCAAACATTTCTAAAAACTGTTTTTGCTTCGTCATTAAATCAAAATCAAATCAAATCAAATTTTATTTGTCACATACACATGGTTAGCAGATGTTAATGCGAGTGTAGCGAAATGCTTGTGCTTCTAGTTCCGACAATGCAGTAATAACCAACAAGTAATCTAACTAACAATTCCAAAACTACTGTCTTATACACAGTGTAAGGGGATAAAGAATATGTACATAAGGATATATGAATGAGTGATGGTACAGAGCAGCATAGGCAAGATACAGTAGCTGATATCGAGTACAGTATATACATATGAGATGAGTATGTAAACAAAGTGGCATAGTTAAAGTGGCTAGTGATACATGTATTACATAAGGATGCAGTCGATGATATAGAGTACAGTATATACGTATGCATATGAGATGAATAATGTAGGGTATGTAAACATTATATAAGGTAGCATTGTTTAAAGTGGCTAGTGATATATTTACATCATTTCCCATCAATTCCCATTATTAAAGTGGCTGGAGTTGAGTCAGTGTCAGTGTCAGTGTGTTGGCAGCAGCCACTCAATGTTAGTGGTGGCTGTTTAACAGTCTGATGGCCTTGAGATAGAAGCTGTTTTTAAGTCTCTCGGTCCCAGCTTTGATCCACCTGTACTGACCTCGCCTTCTGGATGATAGCGGGGTGAACAGGCAGTGGCTTGGGTGGTTGATGTCCTTGATGATCTTTATGGCCTTCCTGTAACATCGGGTGGTGTAGGTGTCCTGGAGGGCAGGTAGTTTGCCCCCGGTCATGCGTTGTGCAGACCTCACTACCCTCTGGAGAGCCTTACGGTTGAGGGCGGAGCAGTTGCCGTACCAGGCGGTGATACAGCCCGCCAGGATGCTCTCGATTGTGCATCTGTAGAAGTTTGTGAGTGCTTTTGTTGACAAGCCGAATTTCTTCAGCCTCCTGAGGTTGAAGAGGCGCTGCTGCGCCTTCTTCACGATGCTGTCTGTGTGAGTGGACCAATTCAGTTTGTCTGTGATGTGTATGCCGAGGAACTTAAAACTTGCTACCCTCTCCACTACTGTTCCATCGATATGGATAGGGGGGTGTTCCCTCTGCTGTTTCCTGAAGTCCACAATCATCTCCTTAGTTTTGTTGACATTGAGTGTGAGGTTATTTTCCTGACACCACACTCCAAGGGCCCTCACCTCCTCCCTGTAGGCCGTCTCGTCGTTGTTGGTAATCAAGCCTACCACTGTTGTGTCGTCCGCAAACTTGATGATTGAGTTGGAGGCGTGCGTGGCCACGCAGTCGTGGGTGAACAGGGAGTACAGGAGAGGGCTCAGAACGCACCCTTGTGGGGCCCCAGTGTTGAGGATCAGCGGGGAGGAGATGTTGTTGCCTACCCTCACCACCTGGGGGCGGCCCGTCAGGAAGTCGGCTTTGTACCCAGTTGCACAGGGCGGGGTCGAGACCCAGGGTCTCGAGCTTGATGACGAGCTTGGAGGGTACTATGATGTTGAATGCCGAGCTGTAGTCGATGAACAGCATTCTCACATAGGTATTCCTCTTGTCCAGATGGGTTAGGGCAGTGTGCAGTGTGGTTGAGATTGCATCGTCTGTGGACCTATTTGGGCGGTAAGCAAATTGGAGTGGGTCTAGGGTGTCAGGTAGGGTGGAGGTGATATGGTCCTTGACTAGTCTCTCAAAGCACTTCATGATGACGGAAGTGAGTGCTACGGGGCGGTAGTCGTTTAGCTCAGTTACCTTAGCTTTCTTGGGAACAGGAACAATGGTGGCCCTCTTGAAGCATGTGGGAACAGCAGACTGGTATAGGGATTGATTGAATATGTCCGTAAACACACCGGCCAGCTGGTCTGCGCATGCTCCGAGGGCGCGGCTGGGGATGCCGTCTGGGCCTGCAGCCTTGCGAGGGTTAACACGTTTACATGTCTTACTCACCTCGGCTGCAGTGAAGGAGAGACCGCATGTTTTCATTGCAGGCCGTGTCAGTGGCACTGTATTGTCCTCAAAGCGGGCAAAAAAGTTATTTAGTCTGCCTGGGAGCAAGACATCCTGGTCCGTGACTGGGCTGGATTTCTTCCTGTAGTCCGTGGGGTGTTGTGTGTAGATTGATGAGGGGGAAAACAATTGAATACATTTAAGAATAATGCTGTAACGTAACAAAGTGTGAAAAAAGTCAAGAAGTCTGAATACTTTACGAATGCACTGTATATACATTGTTTTTTTGTTTTTCTTTTAGCTACAAAAAGCTTCTGAATAAAGCTCGTGTGTATGAGCTGCAGAGACACGATGTCATTCTGTGCACCTGCACAGCAGCCTCCACCCCTAACCTGATTAAAACAGTCAGTGCACGCCAGATCCTTATTGATGAATGTGCTATGGCAACGGAACCTCAGGCCCTCATCCCATTGGTCAGCAACAAACCAGAAAAGGTAAGTTAATATAAGGTAATATAATTCAGCAATAAGGCCCGAGGAGGTGTGGTATATGGCCGTATAGCACAAACCTCCGAGGTACCTTGTTGCTATTATAAACTGGTTACCAACGTAATTAGAACAGTAAAAATCTATGCTTTGTCTTACCCGTGGTATACAGCTTTCAGCCAATCAGCATTCATGTCTCGAACCACCCAGTTTATGAGAGACAATATACACTACATGACCAAAATAATGTGGACACCTGCTTGTCAAACATCTCATTCCAAAATCATGGGCATTAATAAGTTGGTCCACCCTTTGCTGCTATAAAAGCCTTCAGTCTGGAACTGAGGGGCCTAGCCCAAACCATGAACAACAACCCCAGACCATTATTCCTCCTCCACCAAACTTTACAGTTGGCACTATGCATTGGGGCAGACAGTTCTCCAGGCATCCGCCAAACCCAAATTCATGTGTGACTCATCACTCCAGAGAACGTGTTTCCACTGCTCCAGAGTCCAATGGCGGCGAGCTTTACACCACTCCAGCCAATGGTTGGCATTGCGCAACACCCACAATAACATCTGCTAAATATGTGTATGTGACCAATAGAATTTGATTTGATCTTAGGCTTGTGTTCGACTGCTCGGCCATGTAAACATATTTCACAAAGCTCCCGACTAACAGTTATTGTGCTGACATTGCTTCCTGAGGCAGTTTGGAACTCGATAGTGAATGTTGCAACTAAGGTCTGACGACATTTACTCACTTCAGCACTCTATGGTCCCGTTCTGCGAGCTTGTGGCCTACCACTTCGCATCTGAGCCGCTGTTGCTTCTAGACGGTTCCACTTCACAATAAGAGCACTTACAGTTGACCGGGGCAGCTCTAGCATGGTATACATTTTATGAACTGACTTGTTGGAAAGGTGGCATCCTGTGACGTTGCCACGTTGAAAGTCACTTAGCTCTTCAGTAAGGCTATTCTACTGCCAATGTTTGTCTATGGAGATTGCATGGCGATGTGCTCGATTTTATACACCGGTAAGCAACAGGTGCGGCTGAAATAGCCTAATCCACTCATTTGAAGGGGTGTCCACATACTCTTGTGTATATATAGTGTACCAACGGTATGACACAAAACTACTTGTTTACTGTTCTAATATCATTGGTAACCTGTTTATAATAGCAATAAGACACCTCTGTTTTTTTTTTATATGGCCAATTGCTTAAATATATACCATAAATATTCAGTTACCTTTTCTTATAGAATGGTGTGTACATGTTTAAAATAAAGGTAAAACATTTATAGGCCTATGTTTGTGATGCTGCTTGTTCATTATGTAGTAGAATGACTTTGTCTTCCATTGGTGTTCAATCCAGCAGCAACTGTTTAGGCCTGGGCCATACAATGTTCATCCCAGTGGGGCTCCTCAGTAAGATTTTCATTTGTGTAAAAATGTTCGGTAAAAAAAAAAAAAAAATTTTGGGGCATGTTGTCTAACCCTTGATTTTGGACATGGAAACAGTGCATTGTTATAGAATCACACTGCTAACCTTATGCCTAACCTTAAATAAAGACCAAAAAGCACATTTTGACTGTGGCTATAGATTCTAGTGTAAACCCAACTGGAGGGTTGCTGGCATCAATTTCTCAGGTGCTACCTACTCCCTATGTTCCCTTGAGCAAGGAATTTAACCCCCTTATCTGCTCACTGGGCACTGCACTGCAGCTGCTCTCTGCTCCAGCTTCTCAAACCTAATGTGTGTGTGTGTGTGTGTAAACTGAGTGGACAAAACATTAAGAATACCTGCTCTTTCCATGACAAAGACTGACCAGGTGAGTCCAGGTGAAAGCCATGATCCCTTATTGATGTCACCTGTTAAATCCACTTAGATGTAGATGAAGTGGAGGAGACGGGTTAAAGAAGGATTTTTAAGCCTCGAGACAATTGAGACATGGATGGTGTATGTGTGCCATTCAGAGGGTGACTGGGCAAGACTAAATATTTAAGTGCCTTTGAACGGGTATGGTAGTAGGTGCCAGTCGCAAAGGTTTGAGTCAAGAACTGCAACACTGTTTTTTTTTTTTTTTTTAGCTTAACAGTTTTCTGTGTGTATCAAGAATGGTTCATCACCTAAAGGACATCTAGACAATTTGACACAACTGTGGGAAGCACTGGAGTAAACATGGGCCAGCATCTCTGTGGAACACTTTTGACACCTTGTAGAGTCCATGCCCTGACAAATTGAGGCTGTTCTAAGGGCAAAGGTGGGGTGCAACTCAATATTAGGAAGGTGTTCTTAATATTTTGTACTCTCAGTGTATATGTATATCAGATCGGTTGGAAAAAAGGCAGAAGACAAAATTCCATCTCATATGGACTAATAAAGTAGATCTTATTTTAAACTAAGCTTTAACAGCAACCCTGTTTTATCAACTGCATGCCAAGGCCAATGTAAAGTCATCGTTTTTGCAAGACACGAGGATTGATGGCGACATAACCTCTTTCCACTTCCAAGATTGTGTTGCTTGGTGACCACAAACAACTACGTCCCATCATCAAGAATGAACTTGTGAGGAAGTTGGGGATGTCAAAGTCTCTGTTTGAGCGCTACTTTGAACGCCGGTCCCAGACAGTGATGCTGGATACCCAGTACAGAATGGTAATATCGTCTTCATAGTTATTAATGACATTCTTTTACTTTTAGATTTGTGTATTGTGGTGAATTGTTAGATACTACTGCACTGTTGGAGCTTGGAACACAAGCATTTCGCTACACCCGCAATAACATCTGCTAAATTTGTGTATGTGACCAATGAAATGTGATTTGATTTAAGAGGGGGGTCATATTTAGTCTTTCATGAATTCATTCAAAATGGTACTCTTAATTCACATCATAAAATCTCATGATTGTTGATCAAGGGTAAAATGCTACAGTGCCTTTGACTATACAGATACGGATAGAGATGGATTGATATCCAATGAGAAAATACAAATACTTCTATCTTTTTGTAGCATGAAGATATATGCAAGTTCCCATCAGAGGAGTATTATGAAGGCAAACTGAAGACTGACGTGGATCGCCCAAATAGTGTCCTTCAGGTTGACGGCAAGCAGACGCACATTGTTTTCGGCAACGTCAGTGGAGAAGAGGTCAGCCTGGTTGTGAGCACAGAAAAAGGAAATGAAAACTCCAAAGCAAATATGGAGGAGAGAGACATAGTGGTAAGGAACCTCTTGGTTTTCTCAACTCCAACACTCAAATCTTGCCATGCCACTGGTACACCGAGATTCCAAAATGAACTTTTTGTTTATACAGGTTCGGCTCGCCGAGCAGCTGGTGACAGAATCCAAAGTAAAACAACAGAGTATGGCGATCCTATCTCCCTACAATGCCCAGGTGGCCGAAATTAAGAAAAAACTGAGAAAAATGAAACTGGACGAAATCACGGTCACCACCATCACAAAAAGTCAAGGTGATCGTTTTACTTTCTTGCTTTACCTTCAGTTCCATCTTGATTGTGATTCTATGGTTGTCCCCCGCTGTCCTTTTGAACTTTGAACTGGTGAGGTTAGCCCTAGGTATAACCAACGCTGCTTCGTCTCCCATGCAGGAAGTGAATGGCGCTATGTCATCCTGTCCACTGTGCGCTCCTTACCCAGCAAGGAAATCGAGACAGAGCCGGACTGGGCCTGGCTGTCCAAACATGTGGGCTTTGTTCGTGACCCCAACCAGATAAACGTGGGCATTACCAGGGCCAAAGAGGGACTGTGCATTATCGGTGAGAGAGATGTTTCCTCAAGGGATACATTTTAAAGATCACTGGAACGAGTATGATCTAAACCAATGTTTCCCAACCCTGGTCCTCCAGTACCCCCAACAGAACACCTTTTCATTGTAGCCCTGGACAAACACACCTCATTCAACTAATTGAGGGCTTGATGATTAGTTGACAAGTTGAATCAGGTGTGCTTACAATAAAGATGAGTACTATTGGGGGGTACTGGAGGACCAGGGTTGGTAAACACTGACATTACAGTGTCATTGTACTCATTTATTTTCTTCCCTTCTCAAAGGTAACCAGGAGTTGTTGAGCCGCAGTGGCGCTTGGAGACAACTCCTCAAACATTATACGGCAAGGAACTTTGTCACAGAAGCTAAAAAGGTCTCTGTGCGCAAAGTAGCAAAATAGCCTGTAAGCACTGTCTACATTGAGCGACGTCTCGGCACCGGTTCGGTGCACAATGAACAGTAAAAATCACTTTTTCAGGATACATTTATGAAGTTGCTTCAGTTTCAATGTTGAGTCAAATGAGTTAAATACTGCACTCACTGTCATTTTTAATGTGACCTTTCAATGTCATTCAATGGTCTCCTTTTTTAATTACTACCTATGCTCTTAATGTCTGGTTTTGGTGTTTAAACTGTGAGATGTTATTCTGCAATTATTTACATTGAAGTTCAAATTATATTTTTTGAGAAATGTTTTATATTTTTGTTGAATCAAATACTGTGATCTTTAAAATCAACTGTACTCGATAGTGTACATTTTTAAATCAACTGTACATTCGTATGGCTGTATTCTCTTTTACTATTTGTATTTTACAATTTAATTTCAACTGTGTTCTTCTACACTGTTTTTTACTGCAGACCTTTTTGGTCAAATTTTTCAAGGTATCACATTCCATTTATAAATTATCGTATTTTCCCAAATGAAGCTTAAATCTGGGACTATAAAATAGGTTTCATAGTAAAAGAACTATGCATTAGTTAATCCTAGTCTGACTGCTGTAGGTGTATTCCAATGTGTAGACTAGATATAGATTATATTAGACGTAGTATGGTAAAGATTGGATTCTTTTTGATCTAAATCATTTAATAAAATAATAGCTGATCATAAAAATGGCTTTGTTCTTTTTGTGATAAAGCAGTTTTTTTTCTGTTCACAGGACTTTACCTGAATATTGTTTGCCATGTCTAAAACTAACCTTATATACATTTATTATATCCATATCAAAGAATCACTGACTGACAGACTAATCACACTTCCTCTCAGGAATTCTGTCTTATTTACATTGGTTTCATCCCTCACACAAGCCTTTAAATGCTGTGACACCCTGTAGAGATTGGGCCTGGGTGTGTTTAGGTTACTGTAAACTTGGTATTGTTTTGATTGGTTAATGGTGGTTGGTTTTGGGTAGGAAGGGTACACATTCAGATGTTATAAATGGAATTAAATTGCCTTTGTTCTCTCTTATCCTCTATCCAGTCCATGGAGGAAGGTTGTATGATCTATTCTCATTTCCTAGGCTTTTAGGCCTCTGGCCTTTTAAAAATGTCTTTGTTCATGCTTTGTCTTCTCAGTTAACCTTAGGATCTATATGCCTAGAAGTATGCTTTGTAATTTTAATTAAATATCTGTCTTTAATATAGACAATTATCAGACCAATTCTTGCTAGTCAACATCAACTCATTGCCGAATGCTTGCATGTATATTTTAATGATCTTTATGTAGTCAGATAAACATTTTAGTAGGCTAATTGCTTCGTCTTATTACGAGTCATTTATAAAATCATATGTGATAAATAATATTGCCCACTGCTCAGGTTTTTCATTTCAACTCTTTCCTGTCCTAGTTTCATTTCTCTGGAAGTCATTTGGTCAGATCATCTGATTTTACAGCTACACAATTGACATGGCATTTCCTGTCAAAACACATTCTATCCCCTCTGACATACAGTCAGGTTCAGAATTATTGGCACCATTGATAAAGATGATCATAAAATACTATTTATTTCAAACAATACAAATACTGAGCTATTTATTGTATGCAAGAAAAAATTGGGAAATTATATTATTTTAAACTAATACAATTACTCAGAAAAAGATATTTTGTTTAATAAGTAATAAAACCAAATCTCAAAAGGATAGGTGTCAAAATGATTGGCACCCCTGATTTCAATACTTGTCTAGCACCCTCCCCTTGTGAGGATAACGACACTGAGCCTTCTCTTTTTTAAATCCTTTTTCTCCCCAATTGGTATACAGTCTTGTCCCATCGCTGCAACTCCCGTACGGAGTCGGAAGAGGAGAAGGTCCACAGCCGTGTGTCCTCCAAAACACAACCCCGCCAAGCTGCACTGCTTCTACAATGCTCGCTTAACCCCGAAGCCAGCCACACCAATGTGTCGGAGGAAACACCATACACCTGGCAACCGTGTCAGCGTGCATTGCGCCCGGCCCGCCACAGGAGTCGCTAGGGCGCTATGGGACAATGACAACCCGGCCGGCCAAAACCTCCCCTAACTCGGACGACGCTGGGCCAATTGTGCGCCGCCTCATGGGTCTCCCAGTCGGGACGACTGCGACACAGCCTGGGAACAAACCAGGGTCTGTAGTGACGCAGCTAGAACTGCGATGCAGTGCCTGAGACCGCTGCACCATTCGGGAGGCCCACTGAGCCTTTTTCTAAAATCTTTTACGAGGTTGGAGAACACATTGGGAGAGTTCTTAGACCATTCCCCCATACAGAATCTTTCCAGATCCTTGATATCCTTAGTCTGTACTTATGGACTGCCTTCTTCAATTCAAACCCCAGGTTTTCAATTGGATTCAAGTTCGGAGACTGAGATGACAATTCATAATGTTGATTTTGGGATTATTACCTTGCTGGAAGATCCCCTCCCCGCCTTAGTTTCTGTAACAAGTTGAGGGCTGAGGCTGGAGAAATGTAATTACTATTACATTCATAGATAGAGCTATGGATGGACTGACCATCCATGATATCAACATTGAAGTTCTAACCATGTTCTGAGGCTGTACAGTGTTTGTTTACCTTCACTTTGGTTTACAACGTTGGAGTACATCAAGTTTATAATTTGGGATCTGATGGGGTATAATAGTTAAACTAAGCTCATGAAGGCATTTATAAGTTATATTCTTCAATAATTAATAGGTACATATTCATTTATAAGTCAAAATGTAGCAATGTATGTAGCAATTACTGAGTGATCCTTTAAGTAAATATTACTATTTAACCTATATGAAGGTGAATGAAGGTATACTGCAAATACATCTGAAATACCTGCGTTTTGATTCAGTCCAACCTGCATCAAAGTATAAACCCAGTAAAATAACATACTGGCTCGCAGGGCAAAACATATAACACAAAAAAAGTTTGTGAGAGTCTCACATTTCCATAGAGGTGTCATAATATATAGTTTGTAGGCCAAACCATTCAGACGCTAAAGACGATTTTCAGAATGTCTCTTGGTCTGACAAACACTGCTCTAGCTGTCACCTTTCATCGCAGATGATGTGGTGGATTGAGACGCATCCAATGCACAAAACATATCTCTGGCTTGAACTGACAGATTTAAGGATTTTATTTTATTATGATAATTAGATTATCACGGGGGGTGAGGACATCGACTCTAGGGGGTTAAAAGGAATTACATTTTTCAGAGGATACATTGAATACAAAGACAGGTTAAATTGGAGCGATTTCTTATATTTTATGGTTTTATTATTGTGCCAGTTTTGCATGTAAGCATAATATGACTGGTGTGTGAATCCCTTCCTGATAAATAAAACCAGACTTCCTTGCAAAGCCATCCTCCAGCTGTGGTGAACACTGCAGTGTCTCAACAGTTCATCCAGGAAACCCATCGTCAGAATGGAGAATGGAGCTGAACACAGGCAAAATCCTAGAGGAAAACCTGTTTGTCTGCTTTCCACCAGACACAGGGAGATGAATTCACCTTTCAGCAGGACAATAACCTAAAACACGAGGGCCAAATCTACACTGGAGTTGCTTGCCAAGAAGACTGTCAACGTGCCGGGGAGGCTAAATTATAGTTTTGACTTAAACCTGCTTGAAAATCTATGGCACGGCCTGAAAATGGTTTTCTAGCCACGATAAACAACCAATTTGACAGCTGTAATCGCTGCCAAATGTGATTAACATTTTTGACTTGGGCGTGAATACTTATGCACATTAAGAGATATTTCTATTTCATTTTCAATAAATTTGCCAACATTTCTAAAAACATGTTTTCACTTCGTCATCACGGTGATCCGTCATTGTAAATAAGAATTTGTTCTTAACTGACTTGCTTAGTTAAATTTATAAGATATGGATGAGAAAAAAAACATTTAATCCATGTTGAACAAAATGTGGTATAAGTCAAGGGGTATGAATATTTTCTGAAGGCACTAAGTCAAATAGATAGATCCAGGGAACTTGTGAAGTGGAAGCAATATGTTTGAATAAAGCGATGGGAGACCACCACTACCTCAGTCCAATATTTAGAAATGCAAGCATTTGTATAAGTAAGGTCTATAATAAGAGATTGGTGGTCAAATGTATTCAAACAAGTTTACACCCTGGAACAACGGATATCGCAGTAACACTGCATAACTTGCCGTGATGGAATACATTTTCTTATTTAATGTAATAAATAACCAGATAGCATAATAAACATGTTGAACTTGAACAGAACGTAATAACTTTTTCTCGATAACGTAATAACTTAAGATTTTCCAGTGGGTATTACATGCAGGTGAGTAAGAACATTCTGATGAAAAATCAACTAACTTCAACTGATAAAGTATTACCATTACCCTGGTGACTAGGCTTTGAATCCCATCATGTCGGTTTTCCCCTCTTCATGTGTATCCCACTCTACCTTCCTAGTGGTCTGTCTCAGAAAGAATATAATAAAGGAACCGGAATTTCCGATCTCCATAAAAATAAAAACTGCTGACATTCTATACATGATTCATCACACCAACGGAAATCTAAGAACCAAAGGTCAAGTCAAACTACAGTTAACTGTTCTGAAATGTTTATTACAATCTTTTTCATACTGTAATTAAAATACGTTTTCAGCCTGATCATCGGCATTACTTTACATATGTTACCAGGTTAGACTGACCGAGTAAAAAGAGAGGGCGAGTCGCAAATGGCATCCTATTCCCTATACAGTGCACTACTATTGACCAGAGCACTATGGGGTGCCATTTGGTACTCAACCATACACAAACACCACACACAGCATTGCAAACTCGAAAACTAGTATTTCCCGTCTAGGAATATATCGTTGACCCTCTGTTACAATGTACAATTCCATTACATGTAGTGTCTTTGCATAATATGAATCATAAAGTTGTCATGTTTCATCCTCTTGACCGTTAAATGAGACTACTAAGCCTAATTGGGTTGAGAGTAATATAATCCATATAAAATCTGATTCTTTATGATCTAAAAGGCTAAACTGATCTTAGATCAGTACTCCTATTCAGAGATGCTTTATGAATAGAGGTCCTGGAATTATATTACCGAAGGGAGGTACTTAGAGCCAGGGAGAAACTAACGACACGATGACACTATAATAGTTTGATCAGAAAGACACACATTAGCTGAGGCCAAAAGGAAAAAGCCTTCAAAAGCTTTACACCTCAAGGTACATATCCAAATAATACACAATAATCAATTGTTTCCCCTTGACGCTAAGCTGCATCTGAAAACTAAATGAGTTCAGAGCACCCGAATAAGAGGACATGGAGCCGGGGCTTGGGTAGAGTTCATCACGGTTTCTGGAAGTCACATTGTAGTAAAAAGGACACCTGGGTCGTTCGTATTCATTAAGGTTGCATTTCAATCAAACGGTTCATATTAGACAGTAAGTCCATATAGTCCCTCCCTGTTTCAGTCTGTTTTCTACCATTTGGTGCCAAATGAATACCTCCTGGTTGTGGGAACTCTGGAGTTGGGAAGGTCATGGCTTGTTCTATGTGATGTCCTTCTGTCTCGGTGTCCGGTGAATGTTTCTGATGACGCACTTCACCATCCACTCAATGCCTTCGTTAACCCCCTGCCTAAGAGAGAATTAATGCCTTCATTAACCCCGTCTGAGAAATAATTCATTATCAGCAAAGAGTACAGCTGTTCTTTGAGCAATGATGATATACAGTTAATTTGTGCACAGAGACAGAGACAGAAACCGATTACATGTAATCTGATTATTTTTTTTAACGAATTATTCAGTTACGTTACCAGCTAAAATATTGTAATCAGATTACAGATATGAAAAACTAGATGACTTCTTGGAGTACTTTTAAACTCTGAAAGGATGTTTGTGGGGATGCTTTCTGTCTTCAGGGGAAAGTAATCTAGAAATAACTCAAAGTAATACAATGATGATACAGAGTTTGGGTTATCCAAAATTACATTACTGATTACAATTTTGGACAGGTAACTTGTAACGGATACATTCAGAAAGTAACTTAACCACTCCTATGACCGGACACACACACACCAAATGGAGTTCTCAAATCAGACCCAATATACAACAGAGTAATGCAGACTCTGTTCTTACCCTGTTAGTGCTGTGCAAGGCTGCACCAGGCAATCTCTTTTCCCAATCTTTGGAGCACAGTCGCTAAAAGCAGTTTTGATGTCTGGCACAGACATGCAGTTCTAGGGGAGAAACAAAAACATAAGCCTAAATGAATACAATCCTAGAGGATCTTCTAAGAGAGAATTCACCCATCTGTACCCTTATCACATGGATTTAGATTAAGATTACTTTATTGGTCAAAGACACACACAGTCCAGCTGAAATATGACTTCCACTTCTAATCCAAACCCTCTGAAAGACAAGCATACATACACATATAGGTTTTTGGAGAGGTGCAGGGGGCTGCCATACTGGGCGCCCGGGGAGCTGTTGTAGTGGGGGGTTAAGTGCCATGCTCTAGGGTACAACAGCAGGCAAATGGCATCTAGGATTTGAAACCATTAACCCTCTGGTTGCCGGCTCACTTCCCCACAGATTTTTCCTGTCAGACCCGGGTTTCAAACTGTTAACTCTCCTGTTGCTGGCTTGCGTCTAACTGACAGGCTGAATTTCAAAGAGTTTAAAAAATGATGCATTATGCTGAGCTTGGCAACATATAGTATGTTAAACACTGTTTTTGTCATCTACCAAGGTGTGCATGAGGGATGGGATCATAGGGGCAAAACGATTTCTTTAACAGGCCTCGTCATATTTTGTTTATACAAGACGTGGTCAGTTTAGACAGGGCTACTCGTGATTTCAAAACAAACAGACAGGACCGTAATACCTCCACATCCTGCTTGTTGGCGAGCACCAGGAGAGGCACACCTTCCAAAACCTCACTGCTGATCATTTTCTCTGGAAAAAGAAAACAGAACTGTCAGTCCAAGCTAAGGTTAAATTCTCTACCCTTCTCTTATGAGTGGATCTGCTGACAGCCTCTCAACAGTTTCTGCTCTGTACTGAAAGTGCTCTATCTTGAAAAGGTCATTGCATTGGGATTGTATTAACAGTAAACTAATGAACAAAATACTAATAGACAGTTTGAGTGAACTATCCCTTTAAAGTCATTTGATTGGTGTAAGCAGTGCCTAAGGAGTTTCTACCATATTCTCACACCAGTCCATTCCTTTGACAGCAATGATATAGAGTGAACAAGTGTACACTTCAGGAAGTGAATCGGACTGTAGCCCATGACAAAGATAAGTCCATAAGCCTTGTTGACATTCTTCACCAAAGGCCTTGGACAACCTAGTGAGAACCTAGTGAGAACCTAGTGAGAAACTCACCAAAGGCCTCTTTTGATTCTGATAGGCGCTCCTCATCGGTGGAGTCTATCACATAGATCACTCCGTGGGACTCAGCATAGTACTGTGAATTCAAAGTTAACAAAGCCATGTTTCAGCAATCAACCTCAAATCAATGTAATCAGTTGACAGATAATGAGGCATATTACATCATGCTAGATATAATTTATTTTGAGTGTGTGTAATTTGATATTGGTGTTCACTTTGTCCCACAGCGACTGAAGCTCCTCTTGACCACCAAGGTCCCAGAACATTAGACGAGCCTTGCCCACATCAATTGTGCCGACTTGTGAGGAGAGAGTAGCAGAACATATTACAATGGCATGAACTCATGGAAAGCAATGTACTACAATTGAATGCAACACAACAATGTCGGTCTTGTTGGTTGGCTACTTACTGTTAAGCCCGACTGTAGTGGTGATTTTGGACAAATTCATTCCCTTGTAGTTCTTACTGAACTTGGTCTTAGTCTGTTCCAGAAAGGTCTGTGTGTGTAGGAAAGACATGCCTAATCAAACAAGCAGCAGCACTTTCTCCAACAGAGACAAACAATAAACAGTAATATCAACCTGCTCTTCTAACTATAAGACTAACCGTTTTTCCTGCATTGTCCAGTCCTAGGATCAAGATGCAGTATTCGTCCTTCTGGAACACGTATTTGTACAGACCAGATAATAAGGTGTACATCTTAGGATAGTAAACAAACACTAGCTGATGCGCAAGGCGAGCACCAACTCACATCGTGGAAAGATCCAGCTGTGAGGCTAGCCAGAGTTAGCAAGTCGAATTAGCTAACTGTTACCTGACTAGCTGTTTAGCTAGCTAACGTTACCTGTGGTTTGAAGCAAGCAAGTTAGCTAACGTTACTAGTTCGTAATCGATACTAGCTAGCTGACTTGACACCAAACACTAAAGTAAAATATAACTAATGCGCAAAATAAGGCACAAATACTTGGCTAACTATAGTAGCTTGCTAATGCTAACTTTTATAGCTGTATATCTCGTTAATGCCGCTGACGAGTATAAACAGATATTTGCTAGCGGACAATTTCAGCAACTCACAAATCGCAAAAGGAGATCAAGGGCACGCTAGCTATCTCAACAACATGACATCATGCTATATTTACTTTGACAGCGATATCGTATTTTATCTAGTCTTATTTTAGTAAACACGGTGGCCACCTGAATTTATGAAGGCACAAAGCAATGCTTTGTGGGACTTGTTGTCTTGTGGCAAAATAAATAGCAACTGACCACTATTGCCCATAATGCGTGTGGCTTTAGGACGTACGCAGCAAAAAGTTACACGTTTGTAGTTTTTACCACATATATTCCTCTTTTCTTTTTTGGGAAATGCTATTATAAAGTACCACATTATGAGTCATAATACCCATAAAAGTTAGCAGTCAAACAAGAAAATGGTTCCTATCGTTTTTCCACCATTCATTTTTTCCAGTAGCGGATTTTAGAAACACTTAAAATAAGGACTGTTTTGTGTAGGCTTACCCTGGTCAATATGTTCACCTGTATTGACCCCCGAAAAATGAAATGCTAATTAGCTGCTAATGTGGCTCTCATAAAGAACTACCCATTTGTAGTTAACCTTTATTTAACTAGGCAAGTCAGTTAAGAACAAATTATTATTTACGTGGACTGCCTACCCCGGCCAAACCCTAACGACGCTGGGACAATTGTGCGCCGCCTTATAGGACTCCCAATCACAGCCGGTTGTGATACAGCCTGGAATCAAACCAGGGTCTGTAGTGACGCCTCTAGCACTGAGATGCAGTGCCTTAGACTGCTGCACCACTCGGGAGCCCCCAAATGCCATAATAATCTGGGCAAGATTGACGAATCGAGGCAACGGTAAGAATCTCTGGATTAACCATCTAATGTTAGCTAATTTTAGTAATGAATAAATTAGCTACATTTAAATTTAAATGGACAATTCTGTGAAATGTCTTGTGCACGGTTTAAATTGACATTGATACCTGTTAACAAAGGTGTCATCCGGAGAGAACGTGCAGGAGCTTGCAGGGATTTGTAGTCTTGCATGATATCTACTTTGATGCTAATTAGCATTTTCGAATCTGAAAGTAAATATAGCCGAATATGTTTATAAGTCACATTTTCCAAGAGATTTACATTGTTATGAAAACGTCACGCCAGGGTAAGCCTACATGAAACACAACCCTTATTTTAAGTGTTTCTAAAATTTTCTATGGGAAAAGTGGATGGTGGAAAAATGATTTCCCTGTTTGATCGCTAGTTTTTATGGGTATTGTCGAAGCTGAAATACCACCTCTGCAGGATGAACAATTAAACTCGCCCCTGCCTACTCAATAGCAGGTCAGTTATCAATCCTCATTAATACCTACAGATCTGATAGATGCCGCTCTGCCTTACCACTGAGCTAGCATACAGCTAGGGACAGTTCTTCATACTCAACAGTAAGGGCCTTACAGTAAAGTTGCCTATCTCCGGAGTCGAGTGCCTACGCTCCCTCACCCTGAACCTATAAACTCGGCACCTTCTCAGGATCGTCCTGGCCAGAGCTTCCGCTTCAGCACACTATGAGCGGGTCGCCCTCCTCTGGGTTGGCTTTAGCCCAGAGACACCCCTCCTTACAACTCCTACCAATGCACTCAGTACCTATAGTTGGGTCTCAGGTTAGGTTCCTTTATACCAGCCACTCGGGCCCGACAGACTAATTAACCAGATGCAAAAAAATCCTCAATTAATCAGGTCTATTTCAGAAACCAAGAGTAAATCGACATGCACATGGTGACAGAACAATAAAGCAGGTTTATTCAAAATTCCAGAAACTATAAAAAAATCCACGATCAATCAATCAATCAATCAATCAATATCACCAATCAATGTCAGGCAAACATCAACAGTAAATTAAATTGATAGACCCCTTCAGTGCCCTTAACTAAACCCTTATCGGGGTGTGCCAATAAAATATTTTTTGTCTTTTATAATTTTATGAGAAGCACAATATTTAATAACAAGAAAAAATGTCTACTACGTTCTACAACTGTATAAAGTCACTTAAGATGGCATCTAAAAACTCAGCTAAGCTACTTCAGCACACTTCCATCAATGAGGTGATATTAACTGAGTACAATAACAAAAATATACACTACCATTCAAAAGTTTGGGGTCACTTAGAAATGTCCTTGTTTTTGAAAGAAAAGCACATTATTAAAATAACATCAAATTGATGAGAAATACAGTGTAGATTTTTAATGGAATATCTACATAGGTGTACAGAGGCCCATTATCAGCAACCATCACTCCTGTGTTCCAATGGCATGTTGTGTTAGCTAATCCAAGTTTATAATTTTAAAAGGCTAGTTGATCATTAGAAAACCCTTTGCAATTATGTTAGCACAGCTGAAAACTGTTGTGCTGTTTAAAGAAGTAATAAAACTGGCCTTCTTTAGACTAGTTGAGTATCTGGAGCATCAGCATTTGTGGGTTCAATTACAGACTCAAAATGGCCCACTTTTCCCATTGAAAAAGTATTCAGACCCGTTACTCAGTACTTTGTTGAAGCAACTATGGCAGTGATTACAGCCTCACATCTTCTTGGGTATGACACTACAAGCTTGGCACACCTGTATCTGTGGAGTTTCTCCCATTCTTCTCCGCAGATCCTCTCAACCTCTGTCAGGTTGGATGCGGAGCATTGCTGCACAGCTTTTTTCAGGTCTCTCCAGAGATGTTTGATCAGGTTCATGTCCGGGCTCTGGCTGGGCCACTCAAGGACATTCAAAGACTTGGCTGTGTGCTTAGGGTCGTTGCCCTGTTGGAAGGTGAACCTTCACCCCAGTCTGAAGTCCTGAGAACTCTGGAGCAGGTTTTCATCAAGGATCTCTCTGTACTGTGCTCTGTTCATCTTTCCCTCGATCTTGATTAGTCTCCCATTCCCTGCTTCTGAAAAACATCCCCACAGCATAATTCTGTCACCACCATGCTTTACCGTAGGGATGGTGCCAGGTTTCCTCCAGATGTGACGCTTGGTATTCAGGCCAAAGAGTTCAATCTTGGTTTCATCTGACCAGAGAATCTTGTTTTTCATGGTCTGAGAGTCTTGAGGTACCTTTTGGCAAACTCCAAGCAGGCTGTCATGTGCCTTTTACTGAGGAGTGGCTTCCGTCTGGCCGCTCTACCATAAAGGCCTGATTGGTGGAGTGTTGCAAAGATGGTTTTCCTTCTGGAAGGTTTTTCTATCTCCACAGAGGAACTCTAGAGCTCTGGCAGAGTGACCATTGGGTTCTTGGTCACCTCCCTGACCAAGGTCCTTCTCCCCCAATTGCTCAGTTTGGATGGGCGGCCAGCTCTATGAAGAGTCTTGGTGGTCCAAACTTCTTCCATTTAGGAATGATGGAGAACACTGTTCTTGGGGACCTTCAATGCTGCAGAAATGTTTTGATACCCTTCCCCAGATCTGTGACTCGACACAATCCTGTCTCGGAGCTCTTTGGACAATTCTTTTGATCCAATGGCTTGGTTTTTGCTCTGACATGCACTGTCAAGTGTGGGACCGTATATAGACAAGTGTTTGCCTTTCCAAATCATGTCCAATCAATTGAATTTACCACAGGTAGACTCCAATCAAGTTGTAGAAACATCTCAAGGATGTTCAATGGAAACAGCATGCACCTGAGCTCAATTTCAAATCTCATAGCAAAGTGCCTGAATACTAATGTAAATAAGTTACTTATGGGGTATCATTATGGGATATTGTGTGTAGATTTCTGAGGAATTGATTGTATTTAATCCATTTTAGAATAAGACTGTAATGTAACAAAATGTAGAAAAACCTAAATTAATTAAATTCTTATAAAGCTATAGAAAAATCTTCCAGCATTTGACAGGTTCTTCTAGCAAGCTCAAAGAGTTTTACCTCTCCCAAAATTCATGGCTCTTTTAAACCCTCCATTTCTCTTTCTGCTAACTCATTGAGGCTAACACCTGCTCCGATGACGCATTCAGTGGTTAACACCTTATGCAGCCATCGCTCAGAATGTGCTTTCTCAGCACCCACCTTTCCTCGCCTAGACAGGATGTTTGCTTTCACAGGATGCCTGCCTTGACAGGATGCCTCCTTCTGGCTGTTCTGACTTTCTGGAATTCATACATTTTTAAACATACATTTTTTTTTTAAGTAACTTTTTTAAAGTTCCCTACTTCACTCCAATATAATCTGACTCTATGCTCAAACATTTTTGCGTGTTATTTCTTACATTATTAGCCCAGAATTGTTTTTGTGTTATTAAATGCATCCGGAAATAACTTTTAGATATCAAAGCGGTGATAACTCACCAGCATTACGATCAGGAATACTACTTTCCTGAATTGGATCCTTTGTTCGTACCCCCCAGGGCAATTTAATTTAACCCAGAGGCTGCTCCAAGATGCCGGCAGCGGAGAAGAGGTATTCGGAGTGGACTTCTAGTCCGACTCAGGAGACGTGCACACCATCCACCGCTTCCGAGTATATTACTTGCTAATGTTCAGTCTCTGTAGATATAAAGTAGATATGCTCAGGGCGAGGATCTCCTTCCAGAGCGACATCAGGGACAGTAACATACTCTGTTTCACGGAATCATGGCTCTCTCCGGATAGACCTTCCCCGTCCATACAGCCAGCTGGGTTCTCAGTACATTGCGCAGACAGGAATAAAGAACTCTCCAGGAAGAAGAAAGGCGAGGTGCATGTTTCATGATTAACTACTCATGGTGTGATTGTGGTAACGTACAGAAACTGAAGTCCTTTTGTTCACCCAACCTAGAGTACCTCACAATCAAATGCCGACCATATTACCTCCCAAGAGAATTCTCTTCGGTTATAGTCACAGCCGTGTATATTCCCCCTCAAGCCGATACCACGACGGCCATGAAGGAACTACACTGGACTTTGTGCAAACTGGAAACCACATATTCTGAGGCCGCATTTTATTGTAGCTGGGGATTTTAACAAAGCAAATTTGAGGAAAACGCAACCGAAGTTCTATCAACACATTGACTGTAGTACTCGTGCTGCAAAAATACTCGACCACCGCTACTCCAACTTCCGCAATGCCCACAAGGTCCTCCCTTTGACAAATCAGACAAATCATGACTCCATTTTGCTCATCCCTTCCTATAGGCAGAAACTCAAACAGGAAGTACCCGTGCTAAGGTCTATTCAAAGCTGGTCTGACCAATCGGAATCCATGCTTCAAGATTGTTTTGATCCAGCGGACTGGGATATGTTCCAGGTAGCCTCTGGGAATAACATCGACGTATACACTGACACGGTGACTGAGTTCATCAGGAAGTGTATAGCGGATGTTGTTCCCACTGTGACTACCCAGAAACCGTGGATAGATGGCAGCATTTGCACAAAACTGAAAGCGCGACCCACTGCATTTAACCATGGCTAGGTGACTGGGAATATGGTTGAATACAAACAGTGTAGTTATTCCCTCCATAAGATGTCAGTACAGAGACAATGTGGAGTCTCAATTCAACGGCTCAGGCACGAGACGTATATGGCAGGGTCTACAGACAATCACAGATTACAAAGGGAACACCAGCCACGTCGTGGACACCGACGTCTTGCTCCCGGACAAGCTAAACACCTTCTTCGCTCGCTTTGAGGATAACACAGTGCCACCGAGGCGGCCCGCTCCCAAAGACTGTCGGCTCTCGTTCTCCGTGGTCGACGTGAGTAAGACATTTAAACGTGTTAACGCTCGCAAGGCTGCCGGCCCAAACGCCATCCCTAGCCGCGTCCTCAGAGTTTGCGCAGACCAGTTGGCTGGAGTGTTTATGGACATATTCAATCTCTCCCTATCCCAGTCTGCTGCCCAACTTGCTTCAAGATGCCCACCATTGTTCCTGTACCAAAGAAAGCAAACGTAACTGAACTAAATTACTTTCGCCCCGTAGCACTCACTTCTATCATCATGAAGTGCTTTGAGAGGCTAGTTAAGGATCATATCACTTCTGCCTTACCTGACACCTTAGACCAACTTCAATTTGCATACCGGCCGAATAAATCCACAGACGATGCAATCGCCATTGCACTGCACACTGTCCAGTCACATCTGGACAAGAGGAATACCTATGTAAGAATGCTGTTCATTGACTATAGCTCAGCCTTCAACACCCTAGTACCCTCCAAGCTCATCATTAAGCTCGGGGCCTTGGGTCTTAGCCCCGCCCTGTGCAACTGGGTCCTTGACTTCCTGACGGGCCGCTCCACGTGGTGAAGTTAGTAAACAATACCTCCACTTCGCTGACCCTCAACACAGACGCCCCTCAAAGGTGTGTGCTCAGAATGCGAATGCGTTGGGACCGCTTTCTGTTCTTCTTTAAACAGCTTTATTTTGGCATACAAGCACCTTGGTTTCTCACATTCAACACAGTTGATGGTAGCTTTCACCTTTCCACTGATCATGGCAGCACTCCTTTTTACATGTTCTATATTTCTCGTCAGAGAAGGCCTATCCTTGTCAGTGGTGTCCAAGCTGTACAGATAATCAAATGTCTGGTACTCACGTCTGTCTGAAGTCAATGTTTGATCGGGCACAAACCTTCATTTCTTAAATTGTTTTTCTGGCAAGCATGAAGGATTCATTAAGCAGTACCAGCATGGATCTTCTCCCTCGCATTTATTGATCTCTACCATGTATAGTGACATTTTGAAATGTCTTTCCTGGAATTGCTTGTACTGTTCCTTGTCAAGGCCTTTTCTGCTGAGGTCATGCATCATGTAAACGTTTGTATCAATGATGTTGAATTGTTGTGAAATATTGGCAATTTCTTCCTGTGTTGTGGGCTGATGTACTCCTACGTGTGTTCCTTTCCAGGCGCTCAAACCGACCAATCACAAGAGCTGCAATAGGATGCATACGCTTTTCAAAAGCCTCTTTCATATCTGGTTGTTTGGTGGCTGTTTCATGTAGGCTTGTCATTGTGCCTCACTTCTTCACATGCTTCTCATTTGATTCTTCCATCTTCTAACTAGCCAGGGCTGTTCCCTGAAACCCCAAGTTTAGAAGGGAATTAGTTATCTTGGCAGAGTTGGCCCAGCTGTCACCTGATGCTGTTCTACAAGCGATAAGCATATCAAGATCCAGTTGAACAAACAGGAGTGTGTGGAATGCTTGAACAGAGGCATAAGTCCTGTGGTCTGGCCCACCATCAGATTGAATGATCAAGATTGACTTGTTGAGAGACACATCTTCACTGTAGTTCTCTCCTTTGAGGATGCTGAGATTTTCCACTGTGTGTTGAAGGTGGCTGGATGGCTGGAAAACCTTGTCCTTGACAGTGACATGAACGTTCCCATCATAGAATGAACTAGATGGAGATGCTGGGATCAACATAATAGATGGTACAAGTCTACTGATGTGGTAACCATGGTCGGCAGCTGCTAGAACTGGCCCACCCACAGGAGCAATGCTTGGGTGTAAACTGCAGTCTTATCCACTCTATTTATGAGATTTTAGTTTCTTGTGGAAGCCGCTTTTCCACTGTGTCAAGCAAATCCTCAACTGATATAGCAAAAAAGGTAAGTGCAAGTACTCCCCATGTCTGCGATTGTTGACCTGAGCTGTGAATTCGTTAAAATACTTCTCTACTTCATCCCAAAGGGGCTGGAATGAGGATTGTGGTCAGGGCGTGACAGTACCCCCAAAGGTGCGGACTCCCGGCCGCAAACCTAAACCTATAGGGGAGGGTCCGGGTGGGTATCTACCCTCAGTGGCGGCTCCGGTTCGGGACGTAGCACCCGCTCCCTGCACTGATCCCTCCGCTTCTGTGGAACTGGACCGTGAATCATCGGCGGTGGCTCTGAACTGGGAACCCCCGCTGGAGGCTCTGGACTGCAGCTCATTGCTGAAGACTCCGGACTGGGGACCGTCACTGGAGGCTCCGAACTGCGGACCGTCGCTGGAGGCTCCGGACTGGGGACCGTCGCTGGAGGCTCCGGACTGCGGACCGTCGCTGGAGGCTCCGGACTGGGGACCTTCGCAGGAGGCTCCGGACTGCGGACCTTCGCTGAAGGCTCCGGACTGCGGACCGTCGCTGGAGGCTCCGGACTGGGGACCGTCGCTGGAGGCTCCGGACTGCGGACCGTCGCTGGAGGCTCCGGACTGGGGACCGTCGCAGGAGGCTCCGGATTGGGGACCTTCGCAGGAGGCTCCGGACTGGGGACCTTCGCAGGAGGCTCCGGACTGGGGACCTTCGCAGGAGGCTCCGGACTGCGGACCTTCGCTGAAGGCTCCGGACTGCGGACCGTCGCTGGAGGCTCCTTGCCCTGGATTTTCACTGCAGGCTCCGGGCCATGGATCATCACTGGAGGCTTCGTGCCATGGATTATCACTGGAGGCTCCGGGCCATGGATTATCACTGGAGGCTCCGGGCCATGGATCATCACTGGAGGCTCCAGGCCATGGATTATCACTGGAGGCTTCGTGCCATGGATTATTACTGGAGGCTTGGTGCCATGGATCATCACTACAGGCTTTCCGTCCAGGATCTCCTCCCATGTCCACTCGTCCTTTTTACCACGCTGCTTGGTCCTTTGGTGGTGGGTGGTTCTGTAACATCTCATGTCGGAAGGCATGGACAAAACGCAGCGTCGTAAGTGTTCATGATTCTTTATTACTCAAAAACACTCGAACAAAATAACAAATTGAAAAAACAAAACAGTTCTCTCAGGTGCAGACACTAAACAGAAAATAACTACCCACAAAACACAGGTCCGGTCACAACTTGCAGGCTTGTTTTCGAGTTGCTGTGCGTTTTGTTGCCAACCTGTTTTGCTACCTGACAACTTTACGGTTTTCACTTTTTAATTACCGTTCATATATTTATTTATTTTTTCCTCAACTTTTTCAACTTTTTCACTCCGGACGCTTTATCTGGACACGATTCGTCAGGACCTCCAACAGCCGAAGCTAAGTAGTAACATTAACATGATGCCTTCTAATTGCAGCCGCTGTACTCGCCTTACGGCGAGGATAGCTGTGCTGCAAGCCCAGCTTCAGACGCAATCGTTAGGCAAGGGTAATTTCAGTGTAGGAAAGGATGAAACAGCGTCTGTGCCACCAGTAAGTACAGATAGTAGTATAAATCCCCTGACACAGTCCCCGCAGCCGGACAACTTTCTCACGGTTTCTGGAAGGAAATGCTGTAGGAACGCTCAACCGGTGTCGCTCATTCAGCCGACAGAAACTTTCAACCGGTTTTTCCCATTAAGCAGCGGGTCGGAGTCAGAGGCCGATTCTTCTCTGGTCTCTACTCCTCCCGTTACGGGGTCTGAGACGCCAAAGCTTCCCACCATTAGCTCTGACAAATTGAAAACTCTAGTCATTGGCGACTCCATTACCCGCAGTATTAGACTTAAAGCGAATCATCCAGCGATCATACACTGTTTACCCGGGGGCAGGGCTACCGACGTTAAGGCTAATCTGAAGATGGTGCTGGCTAAAGCTAAAACTGGCGAGTGTAGAGAGTATAGAGATATTGTTATCCACGTCGGCACCAACGATGTTAGGATGAAACAGTCAGAGATCACCAAGCGCAACATAGCTTCTGCGTGCATATCAGCTAGAAAGATGTGTCGGCATCGAGTAATTGTCTCTGGCCCCCTCCCAGTTAGGGGGAGTGATGAGCTCTACAGCAGAGTCTCACAACTCAATCGCTGGTTGAAAACTGTTTTCTGCCCCTCCCAAAAGATAGAATTTGTAGATAATTGGCCCTCTTTCTGGGACTCACCCACAAACAGGACCAAGCCTGACCTGCTGAGGAGTGACGGACTCCATCCTAGCTGGAGGGGTGCTCTCATCTTATCTACCAACATAGACAGGGCTCTAACTCCTCTAGCTCCACAATGAAATAGGGTGCAGGCCAGGCAGCAGGCTGTTAGCCAGCCTGCCAGCATAGTGGAGTCTGCCACTAGCACAGTCAGTGTAGTCAGCTCAGCTATCACCATTGAGACCGTGTCTGTGCCTCGACCTAGGTTGGGCAAAACTAAACATGGCGGTGTTCGCCTTAGCAATCTCACTAGGATAAAGACCACCTCCATTCCTGTCATTACTGAAAGAGATCATGATACCTCACATCTCAAAATAGGGCTACTTAATGTTAGATCCCTTACTTCAAAGGCAATTATAGTCAATGAACTAATCACTGATCATAATCTTGATGTGATTGGCCTGACTGAAACATGGCTTAAACCTGATGAATTTACTGTTTTAAATGAGGCCTCACCTCCTGGCTACACTAGTGACCATATCCCCGTGCATCCCGCAAAGGCGGAGGGGTTGCTAACATTTACGATAGCAAATTTCAATTTACAAAAAAAAAAAAATGACGTTTTCGTCTTTTGAGCTTCTAGTCATGAAATCTATGCAGCCTACTCAATCACTTTTTATAGCTACTGTTTACAGGCCTCCTGGGCCATATACAGCGTTTCTCACTGAGTTCCCTGAATTCCTATCGGACCTTGTAGTCATAGCAGATAATATTCTAATCTTTGGTGACTTTAATATTCACATGGAAAAGTCCACAGACCCACTCCAAAAGGCTTTCGGAGCCATCATCGACTCAGTGGGTTTTGTCCAACATGTCTCTGGACCCACTCACTGTCACAGTCATACGCTGGACCTAGTTTTGTCCCATGGAATAAATGTGGTGGATCTTAATGTTTTTCCTCATAATCCTGGACTATCGGACCACCATTTTATTACGTTTGCAATTGCAACAAATAATCTGCTCAGACCCCAACCAAGGAACATCAAAAGTCGTGCTATAAATTCACAGACAACACAAAGATTCCTTGATGCCCTTCCAGACTCCCTCTGCCTACCCAAGGACGCCAGAGGACAAAAATCAGTTAACCACCTAACTGAGGATCTCAATTTAACCTTGCGCAATACCCTAGATGCAGTTGCACCCCTAAAAACTAAAAAAAAAAATTCTCATAAGAAACTAGCTCCCTGGTACACAGAAAATACCCGAGCTCTGAAGCAAGCTTCCAGAAAATTGGAACGGAAATGGCGCCACACCAAACTGGAAGTCTTCCGACTAGCTTGGAAAGACAGTACCGTGCAGTACCGAAGAGCCCTTACTGCTGCTCGATCATCCTATTTTTCTAACTTAACTCCTTTTTGATACTGTCGCAAAGCTAACTAAAAAGCAGCATTCCCCAAGAGAGGATGACTTTCACTTTAGCAGTGATAAATTCATGAACTTCTTTGAGGAAAAGATTATGATTATTAGAAAGCAAATTACGGACTCTTCTTTAAACCTGCGTATTCCTCCAAACCTCAGTTGTCCTGAGTCTGCACAACTCTGCCAGGACCTAGGATCAAGAGAGACGCTCAAGTGTTTTAGTACTATATCTCTTGACACAATGATGAAAATAATCATGGCCTCTAAACCTTCAAGCTGCATACTGGACCCTATTCCAACTAAACTACTGAAAGAGCTGCTTCCTGTGCTTGGCCCTCCTATGTTGAACATAATAAACGGCTCTCTATCCACTGGATGTGTACCAAACTCACTAAAAGTGGCAGTAATAAAGCCTCTCTTGAAAAAGCCAAACCTTGACCCAGAAAATATAAAAACTATCGGCCTATATCGAATCTTCCATTCCTCTCAAAAATTTTAGAGAAGGCTGTTGCTCAGCAACTCACTGCCTTCCTGAAGACAAACAATGTATACGAAATGCTTCAGTCTGGTTTTAGACCCCATCATAGCACTGAGACGGCACTTGTGAAGGTGGTAAATGACATTTTAATGGCATCGGACCGAGGCTCTGCATCTGTCCTCGTGCTCCTAGACCTTAGTGCCGCTTTTGATACCATCGATCACCACATTCTTTTGGAGAGATTGGAAACCCAAATTGGTCTACACGGACAAATTCTGGCCTGGTTTAGATCTTATCTGTCGGAAAGATATCAGTTTGTCTCTGTGAATGGTTTGTCCTCTGACAAATCAACTGTAAATTTCGGTGTTCCTCAAGGTTCCGTTTTAGGACCACTATTGTTCTCACTATATATTTTACCTCTTGGGGATGTTATTCGAAAACATAATGTAAACTTTCACTGCTATGCGGATGACACACAGCTGTACATTTCAATGAAACATGGTGAAGCCCCGAAATTGCCCTCGCAAGAAGCATGTGGACCCTGATCTCTCTTTTGAAGAACATATCAAGACCATTTCAAGGACATCTTTTTTCCATCTACGTAACATTGCAAAAATCAGAAACTTTCTGTCCAAAAATGATGCAGAAAAATTAATCCATGCTTTTGTCACTTCTAGGTTAGACTACTGCAATGCTCTATTTTCCGGCTACCCGGATAAAGCACTAAATAAACTTCAGTTAGTGCTAAATACGGCTGCTAGAATCCTGACTAGAACCAAAAAATTTGATCATATTACTCCAGTGCTAGCCTCTCTACACTGGCTTCCTGTCAAAGCAAGGGCTGATTTCAAGGTTTTACTGCTAACCTACAAAGCATTACATGGGCTTGCTCCTACCTATCTCTCTGATTTGGTCCTGCCGTACATACCTACACGTACGCTACGGTCACAAGACGCAGGCCTCCTAATTGTCCCTAGAATTTCTAAGCAAACAGCTGGAGGCAGGGCTTTCTCCTATAGAGCTCCATTTTTATGGAACGGTCTGCCTACCCATGTCAGAGACGCAAACTCGGTCTCAACCTTTAAGTCTTTACTGAAGACTCATCTCTTCAGTGGGTCATATGATTGAGTGTAGTCTGGCCCAGGAGTGGGAAGGTGAACGGAAAGGCTCTGGAGCAACGAACCGCCCTTGCTGTCTCTGCCTGGCCGGTTCCCCTCTTTCCACTGGGATTCTCTGCCTCTAACCCTATTACAGGGGCTGGGTCACTGGCTTACTGGGGCTCTCTCATGCCGTCCCTGGAGGGGGTGCGTCACCTGAGTGGGTTGATTCACTGTTGTGGTCATCCTGTCTGGGTTGGCGCCCCCCTTGGGTTGTGCCGTGGCGGAGATCTTTGTGGGCTATACTCAGCCTTGTCTCAGGATGGTAAGTTGGTGGTTGAAGATATCCCTCTAGTGGTGTGGGGGCTGTGCTTTGGCAAAGTGGGTGGGGTTATATCCTTCCTGTTTGGCCCTGTCCGGGGGTGACCTCGGATGGGGCCACAGTGTCTCCTGACCCCTCCTGTCTCAGCCTCCAGTATTTATGCTGCAGTAGTTTGTGTCGGGGGGCTGGGGTCAGTTTGTTATATCTGGAGTACTTCTCCTGTCCTATTCAGTGTCCTGTGTGAATCTAAGTGTGCGTTCTCTAATTCTCTCCTTCTCTCTTTCTTTCTCTCTCTCGGAGGACCCGAGCCCTAGGACCTGAGCTCCAGGACTACCTGACATGATGACTCCTTGCTGTCCCCAGTCCACCTGGCCATGCTGCTGTTCCAGTTTCAACTGACCTGAGCCCTAGGACCATGCCCCAGGACTACCTGACATGATGACTCCTTGCTGTCCCCAGTCCACCTGGCCATGCTGCTGCTCCAGTTTCAACTTCCACCTGACTGTGCTGCTGCTCCAGTTTCAACTGTTCTGCCTTATTATTATTTGACCATGCTGGTCATTTATGAACATTTGAACATCTTGGCCATGTTCTGTTATAATCTCCACCCGGCACAGCCAGAAGAGGACGGGCCACCCCACATAGCCTGGTTCCTCTCTAGGTTTCTTCCTAGGTTTTGGCCTTTCTAGGGAGTTTTTCCTAGCCACCGTGCTTCTACACCTGCATTGCTTGCTGTTTGGGGTTTTAGGCTGGGTTTCTGTACAGCACTTTGAGATATCAGCTGATGTACGAAGGGCTATATAAATAAATTTGATTTGATTTGAGGTGGGAAAAAAGCTACCTAAGTATGATTCCCAATCAGAGACAGCAATAGAAAGCTGCCTCTGATTGGGAACCTCACTCGGCCAAAAACAAAGAAATAGGAAACATAGTATGCCCACCCTAATCCCACCCTGGCCTAACCAAATAGAGAAATAAAACGTCTCTCTCAGGTCAGGGCGTGACAGTACCCCCCCAAAAAAAGTGCAATCCAATCTCATCATTTAATGTGATGTATAGGGTAATGGAGTAGACTACTTAAAATATATATATATTTCCTAGAATGATTGACAATAAATAATTGTAATTAAATTAAAATGTTGATATATATTGAGTTCATTACCTGAATGCATCTCGATAGCCTACAAATATGACTAGGCCTCTCAGACTAGGCCAATCAAGTTAGGTCTGGCAAATTCATGTAGAATTGGAAAAAATACATACATACATCCAGCCATAGAGTATAGCCTATCATCGTCAAAATAAAAAATGTTGTTCTTGACATGCACAATTAGAAGCATCAATCTATATAGAGCAAGCTCGACTAAATTCGAGCCCAGTAACTTTGCTCATCGCATCCTCCTTCGATTGTCTCGTCTGGCTGCCACGAGAAGCCCCCACCTTGGAGACAGTCGATCACGTCATTGTGGAGCTGCAGATCTGCACAAATTAGTGTGCGTGTGCCAATGGTAATGTACTTTGCAGGACATGCTAGCTGTTCTTGGCGGCGCACCATCACTTCAAATGCTTTCCATCTTGGTGTTAACGGTTGGCCTAGACTACTGGTAGTACCGGTAAAATGTAAATTATGAATCTCAAATCACCATACAGCTGACACACTTCGATTTAATCAATAATTTTGACTTCAATTTGGTTGTCCAAAATACTATCAGTCTTTGCTGATGAATGCCCTGATCTCTGGACAGTGAATTGGTTCAATGACATTGTTGTTTCGTCTCTTAATCACTTTTAATATATCTGAAAATGATGCATTAACCATGAATTTAACCGACTGTTTGTTTATAATTCAACTTTGCTTGGCCTTATTATCTATTTCACTTGCTTTGGCAATGTAAATAGAGAGAGAGAGAGAGAGAGAGAGAGAAAATAAATGCAGATTGGCGCTTGTAAGGACGGACTGTTGATAAGTACAGTCAATATCAACCTGGCAATAACTGAAACCAAACCAGTCAGACTCAGGAGGTCTTGGGTGTAATAAGCAGGAAGAAAATCGCACATCATAACCATCAAACGAACAGAGGGTAAGCAGAACAGACCAGATGATATCACTATACATTTCCAGTTGGTTAGTTTTTGTTTTCTTAAAAGGGAAAATGTTTGGTTTTATATTACAGGATTCACTATGACCTAGGTAACGAAGTTGTGGGCACATACTGTTGTGGCGGGTTGGACTGGAATGTGCTTTGGAGATTACTTATTGGCCCAGTAATGCATTTCATTGTTGTCCACATGATATAGTAATACCTCTACTCTGATGTAAAGTATTACTGCTCCAGACATCATGGCTTAGGAATTGTTCAACTGTTTTCTGTGATGCATTTGGCTACTCACCACTGTGGCTAATGATTGATAGAAGTTTTACAGTAACCAAGTTATTTATCAGGAAGAGACATATAAACCTCAACGTATCCAGACAGATTGGTATTTGTGCAATGAGACTGTCCAGAAAACATTTATTTATTTTTTAGAGTAAACAATTGTACAGTTAATCAAGGACAAATCAAATAGAGAATAACACAATAATGTTTTTTTTATACAACACTTGTTTTCAGTGTGGGTCTCAGACTTTCATGCTGCCCACTTGACAAAACTAGAAATATTGGTATGGCTGCATACCAACCGTCAACATGACGTTAATAGCATGTGGCTAGACTGTGCATACCTCTCTTTAGGCCAGGCCAGTCGAACAAAGTGTTCTTTTATCACGTGTCCATGTTATGTAAGATATCCGTAGATAACACATACCTAGAGAATGCAGTTTAAGATAGTGCCGTGTTCCAGGCCGACTGCATTGCGGACGCCTAGCTGCCAGATCTCACAACGTAGGGATTGGTATTTAACATATCAGCTAACCACATCTTATGATATAGCAATCTGATGCCTGAATACACAGTCAAGGACGTGGCACACAACCATTGGTTAATGCAATGTAATGCCTAAAATGTAGTTTGTCTGGAATGTGACTATTATAAAAACAGTGGTGGCGTTGTGAGATCTGGCAGGCATCTGAAATATAGTCAGCCTGGGATGTGCACAGCACTAATGACTGTATAAGTGCTGCCCTTTTAGAGAATAACAACATATTTGTTCACCAAACTGATAGAACAAAAGCAAAGGGCACAGCTCCACTGCATCAAAACTAGTTTTATTTAGAGTGGGACACCTGTGTTTGTCCCACTGTGTGTAAGAAATAATAAAATAAAGATCTCCCTGCTCCGGACCGAAACGTTGCTGCTATGGATTTATTCTGTAAATAGAAAGTGAGTTCTGAAAAGAGCAAAATTGCGCCCTTTAGTTCTGAAGTAATAATAGGAGCAGATAGAGAGAAATAAATTGGTTATGAGTCTCAGTTTTACAGAGTTTAGTTCTCATCTGGTGGCCATGCTAACGTGTATGTTTCAGCTTGTCAACATGACACACTCCCTTATAGACCTTCTGGTTGTCCTGGAGATGAGTTGGTTCAGGTTTTTCTGTGACTCTGTAGGACTTCCCACCCATCCCAAGAGGCGATGTGACAGACATTGTTGAAAAGATGTTGAAGGTCTACAATGATGAAGGATCCAACTGCATGTGCTGAGTAAAATCTGCTGTAATGGAACACAGGTGGGTTTTTGTCCTCTATGCGTATTGAAGAAGAGGGGGATACATGGGCTTATACACATGTTTATTCTACCTCCCGACAATACAACACCCTGCGTGTGGACGCCTGTCATGAAAATAAACAATGACTTCCTATTAATAGTATTGATTGCTAAACACTCGTGCTGGCTCAGCAGGCAGTTTCGCCACAGCAGAGGGATGGCACAAGCTTTCTTAATTGGTCGTTCTTCCTGTTTTTTATTTGTTTCAGTCTTTTATGTTGCATCAACATCCCTCAATAAAGCCACAACGACATGTGACAGACACATGACACTCACGCAAAAAGCTATGTTTTTGTGAAATTCCAGAAGTTTTTGGACTGTACAAATGCTTGAACATTAAAAATCCTATTTTTCCTAACCTTACACCTAACCCTAAATCTAACCCTAACCCTAACCTTAATCCCAAAAACCTAAAATTAACCCTAAAGCTTAAAATAGCATTTGAACAAATTCAGGACCTGAAAAATGTCCTGACTTGTTTTCTTACCTTTTCAGGACATTAGGGTGAAATGTTAGGACAATGAGGTCCTGATAATGTAGGAAAACAAGTACACACACACAAACACACTGAATAGCTCTTCTCTCTCTCTCAGCGGTGAGTGGAGCTGGAGGGCAGGTCTGAACGAGCATCAGTCCAGCTGTTCAGTGTGTGAGCAGGGGCTGAGAGACCCCGTCTCTTTTAACTGTGGACACAGAGTGTGCAGACAGTGCATCGGCAGCTACAGGAACCAGCCTGCTCCATCAGGAGACCCTGGCTGCCCCGAGTGTGGAAAGAGATCCAGAACACATTCTGAACCGAA
Organism: Oncorhynchus tshawytscha; assembly: GCF_018296145.1. Classification (NCBI taxonomy): domain Eukaryota; kingdom Metazoa; phylum Chordata; class Actinopteri; order Salmoniformes; family Salmonidae; genus Oncorhynchus; species Oncorhynchus tshawytscha. The sequence continues at coordinate 62,600,674 of NC_056435.1, forward strand.
CCTACTACAACAACATGGTATTAGACACCAAGAAAGTAAGACACCTTTTTGAAAATTATGATCATTTTTCCGATTTATTTGTAAGAAAAAGTATCCTTAAAGTGTTTATGGCTCAAAATGATTGACCAAGTACATTTGGATCTACGTGCAATTAGAATGTTCACCACCAATTTTCAAGTCACTATGCCAATGTTGTTCTGTTTGATTGTCAATTAACAGAAGACCAGCATGTTGAGGAGCATAGAGTAGTTTCTATCCCAACCTCCATTAGAGCTCAGGATGGAAGCACTATCATCGCCCCATTCATCTACAACTCTACTGTAAGAGACATCATCATCACTGTGCCAAAAACAGGTGAACACTTTATCATTCTCACACAGTTGATGTCTGTATGAACAGATACCGGTTTTAGTGAAACATCTCAGGTCAGATGTTGTGTTGTGTTGTGTTGTGCAGACCTGGGATAACTATAGTTTTAACTATGCTTTGTGGAAAGTAACTATTTTCCCTGGGGAACAAATAGTTACTTTGGAGGTGACTACAACTATTTGAATACAGTATTTGGCAGCCATCAAATACATTTTTTTTTTTCAAATAACTTGCATATAATCAAATACTTTCAAATATTATTTGGTTTTCTGAGAGTTATTCAAAATACTTTCAGATATGATTAGTTTTTTTGAGACCTGTATTTGAATATCGAAGAACAAAGTTGCCTTTAAGTTGAAACTCTATGTAAACTATATTTGACTATCTTACAGTAAGTATTTGAAAAGTTGGTATTTACAACTATTCTCTGCCCAGGTCAGATGGTAGCTGATGTGTTGTCAATCGGTTGATTTACTTACTCCTGGATTCCTTAAATTCATATTCAGAACTGTAGGATTCCTACAATAATTATCGTTTTTCTTTATTATTTCTAGAAGCCCCACATAGCTGTTCCACACAACAAGGGTAAGGCATCAAACATTGTATTTCTTGTAATTCTATCTACTGCCTATTCTCCATCAAGTGTTGCTACTGTTCTATATACTACTAAAGTACGGCCCTATACACTTTATTGTGCACATTCAATTTCCTGACACCTTATATCAATGATGATTGTCATTTTTAGGAATAGAATGGTGGACTACTTTAACTCAGTCTCTGTCTTTTCTCTCTTTTGTTTCTCCAGTGAGTTGAGCATCAGTTCATTACGCCTGCCCCAGGTGTACCATACAACCTGGTATTTGACAGCACAAAAAAACAACACCACAGATTTAGGCATTTTCCCCAGATCTAATTCATTCAACTTAGCATAAATATATTTTGATCTGGTGTTAATTCAAAATGGTGATATAAGTTTGAATCTCAGAATCAGTTAGCTGGAGCAATATACTCCACATGAATTTTTGTTATGAGACTTTGAGTGGCTTCTGAGTGACAGAGTAAACTTATTCAAAAGAGGGTTACAATAAGAGTAAGGTGCTTTACTTCATAACTTGAACTTCATGTTTTTGTTTACATTTCATTCTAGTAAATGATATTCTCAAGACATACAAAGCCAGTCTGAGGAAGAAGTTTGCATTGGTGTTAGAAGGCACTGCAGTAGATCAAACTCTCCTTAATAGGATTTACACACAGCTCTACATCACACAGGGAGAGTGTGAAGGGGTTAATAAAGAACATGAGGTTCAGCAGATTGAATACACATCCAGGAGAAAAACATCACCAGACACCCCTATCGACTGTAATAACATGTTTAAACAATCACATGGAGAAGAGGAACGCATAAGGACTGTGCTGACGAAGGGCATCGCTGGAATCGGAAAAACGGTCTCAGTGAAGAAGTTCATCGTCGACTGGGCAGAAGGACAAGCCAATCAAGATGTAGATTTCATATTTGTGCTTCCTTTCAGAGAGCTGAATCTGATTAAAAAACAATGCAGTCTTCATGGACTTTTAAATGGCTTTCACCCTGAACTTTCTGAGATCGAAGATGTAAAGAAGTATACTGATGGTGAAGTTCTGTTCATCTTTGATGGTCTGGATGAAAGCAGACTTCCCTTGGATTTCCAGAACAACGAGACACTGTTTGATATGACACAGATCTCATCAGTAGACGAGTTGCTGACTAACCTCATCAAGGGGACTCTGTGTCCCAAAGCGCTCCTCTGGATAACCTCCAGACCAGCAGCAGCAAATCAGATTCCCCGCGACTTGGTCAGCCGGATTTCAGAAGTACGAGGATTCACTGACACGCAGAGAGAAGAATACTTTAAGAAGAGATTCGGTGAAGGGAAACTAGCCAACAAAATCATAACACATGTAAAGACATCAAGGAGCCTCCACATCATGTGCCACATACCAGTCTTCTGTTGGATCACTGCAAAGGTTCTAGAGGATGTGTTTTATAGACAGAGAAATGAGAGAGGAGAGATCCTTACAACTCTGACTGAGATGTACGCTCGCCTCATGGTCATTCAGATAAACCTGGCAAATGAAAAGTATCAGGGGCAGAATGAGAGGGATAGACAGAAGATCTTGGCATCAAAGAAAATCTTAATTTTGAACCTGGCACGATTAGCATTTGAACAGCTGCAAGAGGGCAATATCATATTCGACGAGGAAGACCTGAGAAACTGTGGGATTGATGTTAGTGAAGCCTCAACATACTCAGAGTTTTGCACAGAATTCCTGAAAGAAGAGTGTGGGTTGTATTCAAAGGTGTACTGCTTTGTGCACCTGACCTTTCAGGAGTTCCTTGCTGCACTGCATGTCTTTCACTGCTGTGTGAGCAACAACATCAAGGCCCTTGAGTCTTTCCTGGAGAATACTTCTGCAGCGCTTCCCTTGCATGAGTTGCTGAAGATGATGGTGGACAAAGCCATGAATAGTCTAAATGGACACCTGGACCTATTCCTCCGCTTCCTTGTTGGCATAACACTGGATTCCAATCAGAGATTGTTGCAAGGCCTACTGCCAAAGACAAAGATCAGCTCAGAGACTGTTGAGGAGATTAGAAAATACCTCAAGAATCCTGGTGCACAGCATGTGTCACCTGAAAGGTACATCAACCTTTTCCTCTGTTTGACTGAGATGAAGGACAATTCAGTTCAGGAGAATGTTCAGAAGTTCCTTGAGTCTGGAGAAGAACTGTCACCTGCTGACTGCTCAGCACTGGCCTATGTGCTTCTGATGTCAGAGGAGGTGCAGGATGAGTTTGACCTGGTGAAATACAACACATCAGAGGAGGGGCATGAAAGACTGCTCCCAGCTGTAAGAAACTGCAGAAAGGCAATGTAAGGCTTCAGTCAAGACTAATCTCACACATACCAGAAAATTATGAAATCTGAATAATTCTAGTCCACATTTTTCATTATGTATGTATGGTGAGAGACCTAATAGCCCTAACCATTTGTGTGCGTTTGCTTTCATTTCACTTATATATAGATATTTTTTTATCAGAACAACAGGTTGCATGAGATCAAGTTATTATGAACCGATCCTACTCAGCAGACACCAAATAAAATAGGATTCAACAGTTTGCCATGGCCTGCACAACATCAGACTGAAATGATATGTTCTCTGTTTCTGCAGACTGTCTGGCTGTACTCTTTCAAATCAGGTCTGTGACACACTGGCCTCCGTTCTCCAATCTGCATACTCACCTCTGAGAGAGTTGGACCTGAGGAACAGTGAGCTGTTTGATGATGGAGAGTTTATACTTTTTGCTGGACTGGAGGATCCACACTGCAAACTGGAGACACTGAGGTCAGTACATTTGGAGACATCTTTATATCACCAAATCAAATTGTATTTGACACATGCGCCAAATACAACAGGTGTAGTCCTTACAGTGAAATGCTGAATTACAAGCCCTTAACCTACAATGCTTTAAGAAGTTTTAAGAAAACCAGAAACTGTAACATTGTTGGATTGTTTTGTTAAAAGACATAGTTTGGAACTTTATCTACTTCCCCAGAGTCAGATAATCAGCCATTTATATGACTGTACAGTGTAAAGGAAGTTAGAGGCCAATGCTAACTACAGTAGCATTTGCTTGCCCTAAAGCTAGTTTCAATTGCGCTAACGCAAGTTAGCAATTGCGCTAACGCAAGTTGGCAACGTCCATCACACTGAACACAGAGACATAAAAATGGTTTACACAAGTTCAACTGACTCTTGGGAAGTAGATAAAGGGCATCGTTGCCAATATCCCAAACAATCCCTTTGAGGATAATTTTCAGAGCAAGCTCTAATGCATTCTGTTTTCGTTGATCATAATTAGCATTAAGATCATCTTAAAAGTACACTGGTAGAAAATGGACGAACAATAATCTTAATGCTAAAGATGATCTTTATGTTTTTGGGAAGTTCATCCCAGCCTGTTTCAATGCTATGTTCTCACATCTTTATAGACTTACTGGCTGTGGCATCACAGGGGAGTCTTGTGAAATATTGGTCTCTCTTAACTTATCTCTTATTGAGTTGGACCTGAGTTACAACAGACTGAAGGATTATGGAGTGAAGCTGCTTGCTGCTGGATTGTTGAGCCTACACTGTAAACTGGAGAAACTGAGGTCAGTCATTACTTTGTGATTTTCCTCTTTTTATGGCTACTTTTTGCCTAGTGTATTGTAATATTATTATTTCTCTCATTTAGGCTGAATCGATGTTGTCTGACAGAAGACTGTTGTGAAGAGTTGGCCTCGGCTCTCAGCTCAACCTCCTCTCACCTGAGAGAGCTGGACCTGAGTCACAATGACCTGCAGGATTCAGGAGTGAAGTTGCTCTCTGCTGGACTAGGCCATCAAAACTGTAGACTAGAGATACTGAGGTCAGTATTTACGAACATACTGTATATTACTATGGCTTGGATCAGATTGAGCGTTAACCAGCGTCAGCCAGCGTTGGAGGTGTAACTGCAGTATGAGGTGACATATCGGTGAGCAGCTGCTCTTATGTGTCACAAACCAGTCCCTTTCTTATATCCCTACTGTGTTAGATGTTCAAAATGGCGCTAGAAAGTGTAGGCTCTTTCGATGTTAGAAATAATGACTCTCCAATGTCAAACCATTGATGTGAGGCTAATGGATGTTTTCATGTTCATTTAGATGGGGGATTTATGCATCAGTCTAATTTGAGTGTTTGTAACGCGGCTGCATGGGATTTGTCGGATTATAGTCAGGTGTGGTTTCGTTGTCTCCAATGGCAGTGTCTGTGATCAGGTAACGCAACGAGCTGCTTGTGGATTTGACAGCTCTAACGCAGTTCCACCTTTGACACCGCCAAGCTATGCGTATGTCATTCTGATGTCATCTAGCCCTAGATCATAAAAACACCTTTCTTGCTCTAACACTTGTCTTTCCTCACTTCCTCACACATGTTTTAGAAAGTTTATACTTACAATGACTGTGAGATGTGGTTCTCTTACCTACCCTATTTGAATGCACTGGCTGGATAAGCGTGTCTGTGTCATGCCCTGACCTTAGAGATCCTTTATTCTCTATTTTGGTTAGGGTGGGCATTCTAGTTTATTTATTTCTAGGTTGGCTTGGTATGGTTCCCAATCGGAGGCAGCTGTCTATTGTTGTCTCTGATTGGGGATCATATTTAGGCAGACTTTTCCCACCTGTTTGGTGTGGGATCTTGTTTATGTATTGTTGCTTGTGAGCACTGCATAGCGTCACGTTCTTTTTGTTCTGTATTGTTTTGGTGAGTTTCATTAATTAAACATGTGGAACTCTATGCACGCTGCGACCTTGGTCCATTTATTCATTAGACAATCGTGACAGAAGATTCCACCACCCCAGGACCAAGCAGCGTGCCCAGGAGGAGCAGGTATCCTGGGCTTGGGAGGAGATCCAGGAGTTAAGGGCATCCTGGACTTGGGAGGAAGTAATGGCAGGAGACGAAAGCCTGCCATGGAAGCAGGCGGAAGCAGCGAAGGAAGGTTAGCGACGACACCAGGGTTCGCAGCCACGACGTAGGCCCAAGAAGCAGCCTCAAAAACATTTTTTGGGGGGGCACACGGGATGGTCGGCAGAGCCGATGTGTGAACCAGGCCAGTCTGGGAGAGGAAGGTGAACTTGGAGGGGAGTGAAGGGAGTGAATCAGAGATTCAACTCACTCAAGTCAGTGAGTTGATGGGGAAATTGGAGGAGAGAGTTATGAGAGAGCTGTAGTGTTGGTGCATGAGGCACGACATTTGCCCTAAGGAGCGTGTCTTCAGTTTAATGCCACCTGAGTCAGCTCTCCGTACTCGTCCTGAGGAGCGTGCTAGCCGTCTGGTGAAGACTGTGCCGGCTCCACGCACCAGGTCTCCAGTATGCCTCCCCAGCCCTGCACGTCCTGTACCAGCTCTCTGCACTCGCCTTGAGGCGCGTGTCATCTGTTCGTTACCATGTGTGCCGGTTCTACGCACCATGTCTACAGTGCGCCTCCACAGTCCAGTACGTCCTGTGCCAGCTCCCCGCACTTGCCGTGCGAAGGTTGTCATCTGTCCAGGACACGTTGTGCCAGCTCTACGCTCCAGACCTCCAGTGCGCCTCCACAGCCCGGTACGCCCTGTGCCAGCTCCATGCACCAGGCCCCCAGCGATGGTCTGCAGTCCAGAGCCTCCAGCGACTGTTCCCAGTCTGGAGCCTCCAGCGACTGTTCCCAGTCTGGAGCCTCCAGCGACTGTTCCCAGTCCGGAGCCTCCAGCGACGGTTCCATTGCCCGGAGCCTTCAGCGACGGTTCCATGGCCCGGAGCCTCCAGTGAGGATCCATAGCCCGGAGCCTCCAGTAATGATCCATGGTCCAGAGAGGGTTCCCGGTCCGGAGCCTCCTGCGAGGGTTCCCAGTCCGGAGCCTCCTGCGAGGGTTCCCAGTCCGGAGCCTCCTGCGAGGGTTCCCAGTCCGGAGCCTCCTGCGAGGGGTCCCAGTCCGGAGCCTCCTGCGAGGGTTCCCAGTCCGGAGCCTCCTGCGAGGAGTCCGGGGTTCCCAGTCCGGAGCCTCCTGCGAGGGGTCCCAGTCCGGAGCCTTCTGCGAGGGTCCCAGTCCGGAGCCTTCTGCGAGGCGTCCCAGTCCGGAGCCTTCTGCGAGGCGTCCCAGTCCGGAGCCTTCTGCGAGGCGTCCCAGTCCGGAGCCTTCTGCGAGGCGTCCCAGTCCGGAGCCTTCTGCGAGGCGTCCCAGTCCGGAGCCTTCTGCGAGGGCGTCCCAGTCCGGAGCCTTCTGCGAGGCGTCCCAGTCCGGAGCCTTCTGCGAGGCGTCCCAGTCCGGAGCCTTCTGCGAGGCGTCCCAGTCCGGAGCCTTCTGCGAGGCGTCCCAGTCCGGAGCCTTCTGCGAGGCGTCCCAGTCCGGAGCCTTCAGCGAGGGTTCCCAGTCCGGAGTCCCCTGCGATGATCCACGGTTCGGAGTCCCCTGCGATGATCCACGGTTCGGAGTCCCCGGCGATGATCCACTGTCCGGTTCCTCAGGCAACGATCCATGGTCCGGAGCTTCAGGCAACGATCCCCGCACCAGAGTTGCCACCAAAGCTGGTGGATCCGCAAGTGGAATGGGGTCTATGTCCCGCACCCGGAGTCGCAACCAAGGCTAGATGCCCACCCGGACCCTCCCCTATATAGTCAGGTTTTGCTGCTGGAGTCCGCACCTATTTTGGGGGGGGTGACTAGGGTGGGCATTCTAGTTTATTTATTTCTAGGTTGGCTTGGTATGGTTCCCAATCAGAGACAGCTGTCTATCGTTGTCTCTGATTGGCGATCATATTTAGGCAGCCTTTTCCAACCTGTTTGGTGTGGGATCTTGTTTATGTATTGTTGCTTGTGAGCACTGCATAGCGTCACGTTCTTTTTGTTCTGTATTGTTTTGCTGAGTTTCATTAATTAAACATTTGGAACTCTATGCACGCTGCGACCTTGGTCCATTTATTCATTAGACGATCATGACCGTCTGCTAAATAACCAACATGTAGATGTAAATGCTTTAACAGTAGTGTATCTCTGAAAAGATAGGTTCATATTTCAGCTCTCACCAGCCTCAGTCATGTTGTAAAACCCAGAATTGTTTTTCTCTGCAGGCTGTCATTCTGTAAAGTCACAGAGGAAGGCTGTGCTGTTCTGGCTTCAGCTCTGTGGTCAAACCCCTCCCACCTGAGAGAGTTGGACCTGAGCTTCAATCACCCAGGAGACTCAGGCGTGAAGCTTCTTTCTGCTAACCTGGAGGAGGCCCATTGTAATCTCAAGTTAGTGCAGTAAATCTGTGCCAATCTTTTCATTTGTATGCATATGTCTCTCCTATTTGAACCACAAGATTGAATTCTGACCTTCAGTAATTCCAATGGCAACACTTTACTTGATTCCTTGTCACTCACTCACTCACTCACTCACTCACTCACTCACTCACTCACTCACTCACTCTCTGTTCCTCTGCCACAGTGTGGACCATAATGAAGAGATCTGGATAGAACCACAGCTGCTTAAGAAGTGTATGTATGTTTCTTTGTTTCAACATCTCATCTATTTTGGTCAATGTACTAAAAGAACACATTCATTATTCCTGTAAATGTAGTGGAGGTAAGACACTTTAGTGATGAGGTAGTTCAGATCCCACCCGTGACTTAAACACACGGACACATTGGGTTGATCCAGCTTATTTCCCCTCCTCTAAACCTCTCTTTTCATCCACAGATGCCTGTGAGCCCACTCTAGACCTAAACACAGTAAGCAGACTCCTATCTCTGTCTCAAGGAAACAGACAGGTGACAGGGGTTCGACAGCAGCAGCTGTATCCTGACCACCCCGAGAGATTTGACTGTCCACAGGTGCTGTGTACAGAGGGTCTGAGTGGGCGCCATTACTGGGAGGCAGAGGGGAGTGGCCACTTGACTGTCATAGGAGTGGCATATAAAGGAATCAGCAGAAAAGGAAATGGTTGTGTCTGTAAGCTTGGATCCAATGACAGTTCCTGGTGTCTTGCCTGCTCTAAGTACCATGACTCTGCCGACTACAATAATGAAACCACTAAAATAACCTCCCCTCCAAAGCTATCTGAGCAAAACAAGAGAGTAGGAGTGTTTTTGGACCATCCTGCTGGAACTGTCTCCTTCTATGAGGTCTCCTCTGACACAATGACCCACCTTTACACTTTTCAGACCACATTCACTGAGCCCCTCTATCCAGCGTTTGGAATCCAGAGTACAAACTCCTCAGTGTCTTTTGGGGTTGCCAGTAATCCTGTAGAGGCTAAGAGGCCATCGGTGGAAGAATTTCAAGAAATGGGTGGTATTTCCTTAATTGGAGGCGTTCTTCATAAAGATCTTTTCCATTACAGAAACTGAAGAAGCACAAATGTTTCTCTATTGCTAATTTGACACAATGATTGTGGTAGATGTTTCAATCGTAAGGTGACCCTGAAGAAATCACAATAACATTCACAAGAGGGAAAAACGTCTGCATTGTGAATTTTAGTTTTCTTGCAAGTGAAAAAACAACAGCACTAGAGCACAGAGAAAGAGGATAAAAACGTGAAAGTCAATGTGAAAATGTGTTGATTATAACAAGATTTAAGAGCACGTTAAACCTTACAGGAAAATACCACCTACGTAACATAGTAGCTGCTGTAGGGCACAGCTGGATTGAATAGGCGTAAGTTTCAGGTGTAAATGACTCAATGCTAGAAGTAGAGGAATATTGTTGAGACCTAATTTCCAAGAGTATGTACAGTATTTACCTTCACCCACTGTTACCGGACGGAGCCACTATCCTCTATGTTCTCTTCTGTTAAAGAATAAGGTTCCTTGTTTGGATATTAAAATATGTCCCATCTAGGCTACTTTAGCTGAGTTTACACAGGCAGCCCAATTTTGATATTTTGACCAATCAGAACATTGCCAGTAATTGGACAAATGATTAGAATTGGACTGCCTTTGTAAACTTAGCCTAAGGCTCTGTGTTTTAAACTAGCTTAAATATTGTTAGAAATGATGCTCTAATGCTTTATTAAAGCTGTTTTTAAACATAATTTTATAAAACTTTATTAGCTTATTATTCCTATTGTTTCCGGATAGTATCAGGTAGAGATACAGGTAAATGCCGAAATAAAGGGAACACCAACATACACCAACAGCTTCAATGCATGTTGGCATAGATTCTAGTGTAACTCTATTGGAGGGATGAGACACCATTCTTCCACAAGAAATTCCATAATTTGATGTTTTGTTGATGGTGGTGGAAAACCCTGTCTCAAGGCCCTGCTCCAGAATGTCCCATAAGTGTTCAATTGGGTTGAGATCTGGTGACTAAAAAAGCCATGGCATATGGTTTAAATAATTTTCATGCTCATCAAACCATTCAGTGACCACTCATGCCCTGTGGATGGGAGCATTGTCATTCTATGGGGCAGAGCCATAGTAGCCAAAATAATGGCCTGCCCAGCATTTTTATACATGACCCTAAGCATGATGGGATGTTATTTGCTTAATTAACTCAGGAACCACACCTGTATGGAAGCACCTGCTTTCAATATACTTTGTATACCACATTTTCTCAATTGTTTTCATTATTTTGGCAGTTACCGCTATGTTTCCACAATCCCAATGTAACTTCTCAGTCCTTCACATTAGAGACCTTTGGCTCCATCTGCTGGCTTCTGGAAAATAAAGCATTGCCAAAACAATTATGTGTCACTTTTTATCTACAAATGGCTTTTCACAATTAATTAATTAATGAGAAGGTGTCCTGTCCATTGGTCACATCCTCCATGGCCCTGTTCACACTCAGGTCTGCACAACTGATATACAATGCATTTGACACAATGGTTGTCATACAACTGATATTTTCTGCACACAAATGTTTACACAAGCATTGTGCAGTGTCGCCACAATGCTTGTGTAATTAATGTTGTGCAGAACAAAATTGTGGCAAGTGAGTTGTTCATCAGTTGTACAACTTGAATGTGCATAGGGTCAATGGCTTCAGAAGTGTTTGGAGTCAGACAGATAGGTCTATCATTCCAGCCAGCCAGGGAGGGACGAAGAGTCCGAGGGTCCCCAGGAGACACACCAAGATGAACAACCACAGAAAGATCCGGTCTAGGACCATAGCCACGTACTTCCACTCCTGCTTCACCTGAATAATGACAGAAATTCGTTTTTAGTTACTTCAAACACAAAATGAATCACTGTTGAAATATTAAAATTGATAGAATTTGTGTTCCTATGGTTCAGGTTGCTCACCATTTTATTTTTTAAATCTTTATTTAACTAGGCAAGTCAGTTAAGAAAAAATTCTTATTTTCAATGATGGGCTAGGAACAGTGGGTTAACTGCCTGTTCAGGGGCAGAACAACAGATTTGTACCTTGTCAGCTCGGGAATTTGAACTTCCAACCTTGCGGATACTAGTCCAACGCTCTAACCACTAGGCTACCCTGCCGCACCATTGAAATACAGTATGCAGCATTGTGCTCTGAAATATATGGCATTGTGCGAATGCCAAGTCCTGTATCCACTGGCATTCCTAACTGTAAAGCCCGATTGAGTTTTGTGCCATGTACCTTTTTTGATATATTTTAAATAATTATCCGTAGAAATAAACAATATGTATCTTCAGCATACAAATTGCTAAAACTGAGGGTGCCCTGACGCACCATATTCTCTATTTTCAGAGTGCAAATACTGTAGATAAACTGAAGGGGCCTGGGTCTGTGCTCATTGATCTGCCTCCTCAGTTTACATGTTAATGATGAGACCCTTACTTACAGAGAAGTCGATATCCTCTGAACGGAGGTGGTCTGCGATGTACTGCACACCTTCCATGGCCATCTTCATGGACGGGGATAAGACGAGGAGCCGCTCGTCCTTGGTCATTGCTTTGGCTTCCTTGGCCAGGCCTGAGTGATACTTGCAGACAGCTGAGCAGCTCTGCTTCCTCTCCTCCATCAGGGACGGGTGTTGAGAGAGAGGCCGCTGCATGCCGTTACCCATGGAGGAGACCTCCTCATGCAGGCAGCAGTACTGGATGCTGCGCGAGCGACAGCGGATGCTGGTCTGGGGCTGCTCCCTCTCACCCAAGCCGTACTGTAAGCTGAGGGAACGCATCTTGGGCCTGGCCGCGTGGTGCTTGTCCCTGGGTGGGAAGAGAGGGTGGAGGAACAGAGAAGAGCAGCCTGGCTGGGACGAGGTGGTCGGCTCCTCCGGGAGGATGGAGTACTGGCTGGACTTGTCCAGGGGCTGCTGCTGTTGCTGGGGAAGCTTGGGGGGCAGGGAACCCTCCATGGGTCGGCCCAAGAAGAGAGAAGGGGAGCGGGCCAGGATCTCCTGGACCTCCAGCTCAGCCTCCAGCTCACCCCATAGCATAGACCTCTTCTGCATGGCCTCCGCCAGCCTCTTCTTGTTGTCCTTGACTGCGGCAGGCTGCCGGATGAACAGGAAGCCGGGGACAACGTCCAGGAAGACGCGGCGCACCCAGCGGGGCATGGTGTCCGTGCGAGGCGAGCGGTGGTGTACGTTGAGCACGAAGATGGTGATGCTGATGGAAAGGGTGACGAAGATCATGGTGAAGAGGAGGTACTCCCCGATGAGCGAGATAACCAGCGAGGTGGACGGGATGATCTCGGTAATAAGCAAGAGGAAGACGGTGAGAGACAGCAACACAGAGATACACAGGGTGATCTTCTCTCCACAGTCAGAGGGCAGATAGAACACCAGGACAGTCAGGCAGGAGATCAGCAGGCAGGGCACGATCAGATTAATGGTGTAGAACAGAGGTAGTCTCCGGATGATGAAGGAATAGGTGATGTCAGAGTAGACCTCGTGGCAGCACTCGTACTTCTTGATGTTGTAGTTGCCCACGGCGTCCACCAGCACCCACTCGCCACTTTCCCAGTAGTCCATCTGGTCCACATTGCCCGCCATGCTGATTAGGTCGATCTTGGTGCGGTCGTAGGTCCACGAGCCAAACTTCATGGTGCAGTTCTGCTGGTCGAAAGGGAAGAAGGTGACGTCGATGCTGCAGGAGGACTTGTAGATGGCCGGGGGAACCCACTTGATGCGCCCGTCGTGGAACAGGTGGGCCTTGGTCAGGTGGGTCACGGAGAAATCACCATCTGCACTAGAGATAAGAAGGCATGATACAGCTTGATTGTATGTTAAGGAATGGCCTGACAGATTAGACAATAAAGATAAATTGCCCGTCCACTCTCATTGTTTTTTAGTCATCAATGGTAGAAAAGAGTGGCTGTGGCTATATATACAAACATTAAGTTTGTATTGCAGCATGTCCTAGTGAAGTCGAATTGCAGTGGGTTCGCCACATAAAAAAATACAATTTTATTTAGATATACCAGGGGTACGACACTTAGACTCTCAGTGGCGTGTATTCATGGATGCCAAGTGAAGCCAAGTGAAGCCAGGCTTCACCCAAAAATTGACATTGAAAAAAATAAGAAAAGATACAAAATAATGTATCTTTCGTCTCTTTGTGTTTCATACATTTCCTTCAATTCGCAAGAGGCTGAATATATCTCACCGGAGAAAGCATCCAAGCGAATGAAACAGCGCTCCTCTGTCTCTGTATGTGTAGCCCATCTATGTCTATGATGTTGCTGCCAGTAGCATAGATTGCAAGGGAAGCCAACGAGAATTTGGCCTCCATTGAATTTGTTTTATTTTAAAATAATAGCCAATCAGCGTTGAGCTAAACTGAGTGAGCTCAGGTGTGGATGGTCCTTCCATCTTTTAATCATTGTAGTAGACTTAACATAGGTGATTAGATGATGTTGAAATGGTGCTGGAATAGTGGAGGCAGGGCTTGTTTTCTTTGCGAGTTGCGGTAACTCTCCATGGTTCTAATCAATAGTTGTTTAGTAGTTAGAAAATGTTGGAAACATTAACTTACTTGAACATGCTCTTGTCATGTAACTGTTTGTTGTGTGGACTTCACCAGACAGATGTTTCTCTCTGGTTTTGTGATGAAACAAAGGGGTGGTTGAATTTATTCTGCCACTCTGTCTTCTTATTGTCTCTGCCTTAGGTCTTACATCATGGTTACAAGGCATATGAACTAACAGGTTATAGAGCAAACAACGCAATTATCACAACACATGTTGTAATATGGAATTTTTCTTGCTTGGCTTCTCCAGTGATTTTACCCATGCAACGCTATTGTTGACTGGCACTGTTGATTGGGCAGGATGATCTTAGAGTGGACTGGGTCAATCAGGTCACTTTAGGGATTATTCTATTTCAGAAATAATGATCTACTGTGGTATTGCCGTATTATATTTCCATGACTATGTTGGTATAATAGTAAAAATCTACCTGTACCTATCATCTAAGATCATAAGAGTTGGTATAAGAAAATATGAACTTTGAACTGTAAAATGGTTTGGTCCATTTCCTGTGAACTTGTTGCATTGCCCATTTTACTCCCTCTTTCCTTCTGCTCTTGTGAGAAGGTTTCCACTAGTTACCACAGTCACAAAGTCTATATCGTAATAAATCACGAGAACAAAAATGTGTTTTTGGGTCTTAATTAAAGTTAGGCGTAAGGTTAGCAGTGTGGTTATGGTTAAGGTAAAAAAAATCTGATTTTTGGGAAATAGGTGGGATTTATGAGTTGGTGTGATAACTAGTGATGACCTTGTGAAAAGGTATGTAATTGTTTCTGCTCTGCTAATTCTGTGATTTAATCAGCTAATTATGTCATTATATCTGCTAATTATGTCATTAAAAGAGTGACAATATCATTACATGTCCAGTAAAAGAAGTGAAATGTGTTGCCTGTAAACGTTATTCTTACGTTTAGTCTGAATTCTGTTTGTTTAGAATTTTCTCTTCTTACACTGTCATAATGGAATGTTCACCGAGCACGAGCTGCTAGCTCTCTGTTGTTTTTAGTATTCTATGCTAGCTATACAGCCCAGCATGTTAGCGTTGTGGCTATGCTGTTATTGCTGTTGGTCAAACGAAATGAGTATTCATATTCTCTATGGGCACGGAGTTATATTGTTTTAGGTGAGCCAGGGCGAAAGTAAAGTGCCCATTTTCTCAGATAACACAGAAGCTAGAATAACGTAGTGAAGTCAGCATGTTCCTAATGTGGAGGAGGACCTCCCTGCAAAACAAAACTAAAGTTTAAAAAAAGTAAAAAAACGGACCCGGATGTGTTTTTGGTTGTAGAGTTGTGTTTAGTCGTTTAAGGTTCCAAACATATGTAATTTTCTTAACCAATCTAGTGACTAAAT
Source organism: Oncorhynchus tshawytscha (assembly GCF_018296145.1). NCBI lineage: Eukaryota > Metazoa > Chordata > Actinopteri > Salmoniformes > Salmonidae > Oncorhynchus > Oncorhynchus tshawytscha. The sequence goes on from NC_056435.1 coordinate 62,615,884, forward strand.
GATACCACAGGTTTCAAATATCATTCTAGCTGGTCTTGGCTGTTAGCCTGGGAGAAGTTACAGGAGAGATGGTGGGATGAAAGTAACCCAATGTAAACGGATGACCTAGAATCATATCAAATAAAACCATTTTAAGCTCAGGCCAATGTTTCCTCTAGTTCATGTTGCTGTTAGCAAAATATCAACAAGTGACTGAATGTTTGAAAATGATATAAGACATTAGAATTATGCCTTAATCAATTAACTTGATGGATCAGTTTCTCACATAAGCTTTTATTGACAGGTTAGTGGTTAAAAATATACACTGAGTGTACAAAACATTAAGAACACCTGCTCTTTCCATGACATAGACTGACCAGGTGAAAGCTATGATCCCTTATTGATGTCCCTTGTTAAATCCACTTCAATCAGTGTAGATGAAGGGGAGGAGACAAGTTAAAAAAAACATTTTTAAGCCTTGAAATAATTGACACATGGATTGTGTATGTGTGCCATTCAGAGGGTGAATGGGCAAGGCAAAATATTTAAGTGCCTTTGAACGGGGTATAGTAGTAGGTGCCAGGCGCAACGGTTTGTGTCAGGAACTGCAATGCTGCTCGGTTTTTCAGTTTCAACTGTTTTTTTACTGTTTCTATCAAGAATGGTACACCACCCAAAGGACATCCAGACAACTTGATACACATGTGGGAAGCATTGGAGTCAACATGGGCCAGCATCCCTGTGGATGCTTTCGACACCTTGTAGAGTCCATGCCCCGACAAATTGATGGTGGGGGTGCAACTCAATATTAGGAAGGTGTTCTTAATGTTTTGTACACTCAATGTATATCTTTATAATTCTGCCAAGCCATGGAAATGGGATATGCATGATGACTCTGCTGTTTATGAAGAGAATGAAGACGTTTATTCTATTAGGACACGAGGAGCGTGCATGACAGCTGGAGCACCAGATTGGTAGGGCTAAGCATGAATAGTCATTGAAAATGGTGAAAAACATTTACAACATTCCAATTAAAGTGAGATGAGAAAATGATGGTTAATAGGCTGTGTTAATCTCGCCCTGCTGGCAGGTACAAAAGTAACGTTGCGGTAGTTCTGTTCTCGGTCTATTTAATTTGAACTCAATTACAATAGAAATGAAATTACAGTTGATAATGGTAGAGGACATACATTGCCTTCAGAATTTATTGAGACCCCTTGGCTTTTTCCACATTTTGTTAGGTTACATCCTTATTCTAAAATGTATTAAATAGTTTTTTTCCCTCATCAATCTACATACAATACCCCATAATGACAAAGCAAAAACAAGTATTCAGACCCCTCACTCAGTATTCATTGAAGCACCTTTGGCAATGATTACAAACTTGAGTCTTCTTGGGTATGACGCTGCAAGCTTGGCACACCTGTATTTGGGGAGTTTTTCCCATTCTGCTCTGCAGATCCTCTCAAGCTCTGACAGGTTGGATGGGGAGCGTCTCTGCACAGCTATTTTCAGGTCTCTCCAGAGATGTTCGATCGATCGGGTTCAAGTCCAGGCTCTGGCTGGGCCACTCAAGGACATTCAGACACTTGTCCCGAAGCCTCTCCTGCATTGTCTTGGCTGTGTGCTTCGGGTCGTAGTCCTGTTGGAAAGTCACCCTTCTCCCCAGTCTGAGGTCCTGAGTGCTCTGGAGCAGGTTTTCATCAAGGATCTCTCTGTACTTTGCTCCATTCATCTTTCCCTCGATCCTGACTATTCTCCCAGTCCCTGTTGCTGAAAAATATTCCCACAGCATGATGCTGCCACCACCATGCTTCACCGTAGGGATGGTGCCAGGTTTCCTCCAGACATGATGCTTGGAATTCAGGCCAAAGAGTTCAATCTTGGTTTCATTAGACCAGAGAATCTTGATTCTCATGGTCTGAGAGTCCTTTAGATGTCTTTTGTCAAACTCCAAGCGGGATGTCATTTGCCTTTTACTGAGAAGTGGCTTCCATCTGTTGCAGAAATGGTTGTCCTTCTGTAAGGTTCCCCCATCTCAACAGAGGAACTCTAGAGCTCTGTCAGAGTGACCATCAGGTTATTGGTCACCACCCTGACCAAGGCCCTTCTTCTCCAATTGCTCAGTTTGGCACAGGTGGACTCCAATCAAGTTGTAAAAACATCTCAAGGATGATCAATAGAAACAGGATGCACCTGAGCTGAATTTTGAGTCTCATAGCAAAGGGTCTGAATTCTTCTGTAAATAAGTTTTTCCTGTTTTTTATATTAATACATTTGCAGAAAAATAAATGAACCTGTTTTCGCTTTGTCATTATGGGGTATTGTGTGTAGATTCCTGAATCATTTGTTTTATTTAATCAATTTTAGATTAAGTCTGTAATGTAACAAAATGTGGAAAAAGTCAACGGTCCTGAATACTTTGCGAAGGCACTGTATATAATTTGTTTGACATAACATATTGTGTCTGTAGCTCTATTGATCTGAGTAATTAGGGAAAAAAGAAAAGTGTTACTTTCCTCTCAGTTCTCCCTTACTATTCATCAGGCAGTTTAGACACATGAAACTAATGCCTGTTATTTCTATATATAAAAACTAAAATCCATCCAGACAGAAGTCCATCCTGTACTCTACACACAACACAGAAGGGAACTATTAAACAACTTTTAAAGGTAAGGAATCATGTAAGTAATTTCCTAATATGGGTGAACATTTAGGACATGTTTCAAAGTATATACTTAGCATGCATACTTAGCATTAAAACGTTACATACTTGTTGTAAAGAACTATATCTGGTCTCCAGATTAGATGGGATGGGATGTGCATGGAGGTGACATTCTCGTATTCCTTTGGATTCCAGCAGAGCTTGTAGTCATTCCACTCCTGGAGGAAACAGACCAATAGAAACTCAGTGTGAGCAGATCACACTACAGATACAATAGATCATTCAGACACAGAAACGTTGTGTCATTTTGATTGGACTCACATGTTTCACCCAGACATTGGTGATCATCATTTGATTTTTCTCATCCTGATTTTGAGAAAAGACAAACAGCATAAAGATGGTTGATGATGGTATGCACCTACTCATTGTAGTATCTGCATAGACAGGCTGGGATTCAGTGAACCCTGTCATAACGATGTTTTCAAAGTGTGTTAGTTCTGACCATGCACTCAAACAGTACAGTCCAGAACCACTGTTTGATTTTATTTGATCTCAAGAAAAAGAGCTACTGTGTAAATGCAGATTTGACTGAATCGACCATTCGTATTCTCCAAACAATAATTAGTAAATTAAAATGAACATTTTTGGCACTCAGGCTTTGAAGTATTTTAAGTTTTATTTCCTCCTCACCACATCAATGAGCTGGGCAATGGACAACCCAAAGTGCACATGCACCACATCAGAGACATTGGCCACAGGGCGTGCCAGTTTGTTGTAATGGCTGAACAGAGTCCTCAGTAGCCTGTCCTCTGCCTGAGCCCGCACCCTGGGGTGGCTACACACTGGAGGAGGAGGAGGAGGAGGAGGAAGGAAGGGGAGAACAGAATCATAGTTAACCTCAAATGTTCCCAACGTATTACTGTTGTTTTCCACATTGGGCTATTTCCCATAAATATACCCATGTGCAGTACATATACCTTTTAAACAGGACACTAAAATGCTGATTCCATGTATGAGGAACCCAAAGTGTGACCAATACTAAATAAATAAATACTTAACTACAGATACGTTTAAAATAGAATAATCATCAAATAAAATAACATTATTATTTTACTGAATTTAGATTATTAAAATGTACTCTAAACTTCAAAATGTCATTAGCAGTCCTTACAATGTTCACAAAAGTAGATGCATCCAACTATTTGGCAGCATGATTTCTTAAATTGTTATACAGTAAATCACCTGTATACTAAACACAAGACTGAAAGTGGAATCCACATTAATTCAAACTTTAAGTACTTTGTACAATATATTTGTGTGCATCACAATTATCATAAGGATATCAACAACACATTAGTTTAAAAGGGACTGACCTTGAAAGGGAAGAAGAGACATTAAAATTCCTACAAGAGGATAACACTTGACCGAAGACATTTTCTTGACTATGTGAAATTCTTCTTCTACCCAGATTTGAAAACTCTTTCATCTGCTTGCGTCCACTGTTGTCATAAAACAATTACATGTTCACCTTCTGTGCTCTTTCTTCATGTTCATGATGCATTTAAATGATTCAATTGATCTCTTTTCGCTCTGCGTAAAAAAAAGAGCAAAAATTTGTCATGTCCCTTTTGTATGTTGATTTGTTTCTGACGACATTCCTCTGGAATCCAACCTCCTCTTTAGCACAACATCCTTGGCTGCAGGTTGCACAAAAAATGGACTTCCACCCTCTGTTTCCCTTTGTGCCACCACGCTGTCAGATGGTTCTGTCTCTCTCTGTCCTCTTTAGAAGGTACTGCCTTTCACTCAAACACAAGACAAATGCTGCCAGTCCCTGTCCTCTTTCAACCCAGGACACTTAACCCTAAGGCACTTACACTCTCACTTCAAATGGGTTGGTACATTGTACCGTATTGTATGCGTACCATTATCTATTGAAAATGCATCCCTTAGAATGTGTTTTATCTCTCCATACAATACATATTCATATTTGAAAACATAGATCATGTATTCAGCAAATGTATTTCCCAGGTCAAAATGGAACTTATATGGAACTTAACTTAATATATTTTTTATCCATCTTTGCCATCGTGTACAAGATCATCGAGACTGAAAAATGTGCTACTGTACATCAACAATTAGTTATGGCACTAAGTTAAGGCATGTGATTTATTGTCATGATAGGAGTCATGCATATACATTATTATAATATATCAAGCCTTTCCCTCAGAAAAACAGTGGCGTACTAAAGTATTTAATTCGGAGCTTTAGGTGAAAACATCACCAATGAATAAGGAAAACCAGCTTTGTTTCTCTCAGAGAAGAGGAAGAATGACTAACACCTCCATTTTGTGACACTAGCTGCAGCCTGAGAGTGTGAAATGTCCTCTGGTTTCCCTGGTGATTCTTCACCTCTTGGGTTTGGTCGAGAAAACAACACATCTGCACGCACCTACCTGTACGCTTCTCTGAAAGTGTGGGCATTTTTTGTTCAGAAAAATGAAATGTGTAGAACAGGCACGTATTATGAAAATGTTGATAATATTCAACATGTATTATTCTTAAATGTATTGAGAATACTTGGGATATTGCAAAACATATATACATACAGTTGAAGTCGGATGTTTACATACACCTTAGCCAAATACATTTAAACTCAGTTTTTCACAATTCCTGACATTTAATCCTAGTAAATATTCCCTGTCTTAGGTCAGTTAGGATGACCACATTATTTTAAGAATTTGAAATGTCAGAATAATAGTAGAGAGATTGATTTATTTCAGCTTTTATTTCTTTCATCACATTCCCAGTGGGTCAGAAATTTACATACACTCTATTAGTATTTGGTAGCATAGCCTTTAAATTGTTTAAGTTGGGTCAAACGTTTTTGGTAGCTTTCCACAAGCTTCCCACAATAAGTTGGGTGAATTTTGGCCCATTCCTCCTGAAAGAGCTGGTGTAACTGAGTCAGGTTTGTAGGCCTCCTTGCTTGCACACGCTTTTTCAGTTCTGCCCACAAATGTTCTATAGGATTGAGATCAGGGCTTTGTGATGGCCACTCCAATACCTTGACTTTGTTGTCCTTAATCCATTTTTCCACAACTTTGGAAGTATGCTTGGGGTCATTGTCCATTTGGAAGACCCATTTGTGACCAAGCTTTAACTTCCTGACTAATGTCTTGAGATGTTGCTTCAACATATCCACATCATTTTCCTTCCTCATGTAGCCATCTATTTTGTGAAGTGCACCAGTCCCTCCTGCGGCAAAGCACCCCCACAACATGATGCTGCCACCCCCGTGCTTCACAGTTGGGATGGTGTTCTTCGGCTTGCAAGCCTCCCCCTTTTTCCTCCAAACAAAACAATGGTCATTATGGTCAAACAGTTCTATTGTTGTTTCATCAGACCAGAGGACAAAGTACAATCTTTGTCCCCATGTGCAGTTGCAAACCGTTGTCAGGCTTTTTATGGCGGTTTTGGAGCAGTGGCTTCTTCCTTACTAAGCAGCCTTTCAGGTTACGTCGATATAGCACTCGTTTTACTGTGGATATAGATACTTTTGTACCTGTTTCCTCCAGCATCTTCACAAGAACCTTTGCTGTTGTTCTGGGTTTGATTTGCACTTTTCGCACCAAAGTACGTTCATCTCTAGGAGACAGAATGCGTCTCCTTCCTGAGCGGTATGATGGCTGTGTGGTTCCATGGTGTTTATACTTGCGAACTATTGTTTGTACAGATGAACGTGGTACCTTCAGGCATTTGGAAATTGCTCCCAAGGATGAACCAGCCTTGTGGAGGTCTACCATTTTCTTTCTGAGGTCTTGGCTGATTTCATTTGATTTTCCCATTATGTCAAGCAAAGAGGCATTGAGTTTGAAGGTAGGCCTTGAAATACATCCACATTTACATCTCCAATTGACTCAAATGATGTCAATTAGCCTATCAGAAGCTTCTAAAGCCATGACATAATTTTCTGGAATTTTCCAAGCTGTTTAAAGGCACAGTCAACTTAGTGTATGTAAACTTCTGACCCACTGGAATTGGGATACAGTGAATTATAAGTGAAATAATCTGAGTGTAAACAATTGTTTGAAAAATTACTTGTGTCATGCACAAAGTAGATGTCCTAACCGACTTGCCAAAACTATAGTTTGTTAACAAGAAATTTGTGGAGTGGTTGAAAAACGAGTTTTAATGACTCCAACATAACTGTATGTAAACTTCAGACTTCAACTGTATATCAATTGAACATGTAGTGTTATTTTTTAAGTCCTGTCAATGCTAGCACTTGTACACTGTGGGTAGTCAAGCAGAACAATACCTGAGAGGAGTGGAAATACTTATTCTTAGAAGACTAGACAGCATTCCACCCATGGGATGTCAGAATTAGCAGAGCAGAAACCAAAATATCGATGAGTCCACTCTACCAAGGCATCTGGGGAGCAGCGGCAGTTTGACTTCCAAGGACACGCTAGAGTGCTTTTCCTCTAAGCTGTTCCACTCATAACAACCCCCACCTACCCACACACATCAAGAAAAATCTATCATTTGCTTTACTGTATGTTGCAAGTGTGTCAAAGTGCACCATTTTCAGTTCAAAACAGACCATTTTGTTTAAGATGTGGGTCACTTTTGTGTCATATATATACTGCAAATGTGGCTTCCTACTGCATGTGACTGAAAGTCCTACTGAGGGATGGTATTTTCCAGAGTGGTCAAGTGCATACGTGTTTAAAAAATAAATACATTTAAAGTGCATTTACGTGTATACAGATGATTCTTATTTACTCTCTGCCTCCCAATGGTCATTGGCTTAAGATGCTACATGGATGGCCGTGTAGTTTTAGTCTATTCTGCATCACTGCACCACCGTGGATGTGTGTGTGTGTTTTAGTGGGGGGAGGGGGGGGTTAACAAATGTAAAAAAACAAGCTGCTTGTGGTTGATGTAGAATGGTAATTTCTGCATAAAGTAATGAGAATTGTTAATCATTTGACACAACACAGAATGCTATGTATTTGACAGAAAACAAATATTTGAAAGCCTGGTGACAGTGAAAGAATGGGCCAAGTTTGTGTTATTGGGTGTTATTAATTTAGCAAAGCCGTGGACATTTAGCTGTAATTCTTTTGCCAGTTTCTCTTAATAGCATTTATACCTGATGCAAATACATAAATACACATGTAGCTACACTACATGGCTTCCCCGAGTAGCTGCATTCTCAAATGTGCAGGACAAGATTTATAACATGACGAAAATGCAGACACAAAGGGCTCCATTTTAACACACCTAACACAAATAAATAATGTAAATCTAAACGCTGGCAGTAGTGCTATAGGTTGGGTTTTCACAATCGGAATTATGGGAGCAGTAACTGGTGGTGGCACGAAAGGGCTGGGTTTTGATGATTAAACAAGTTGAATGTGTGTCGAGGCTTGACCCCTCACTGGCCAATCAGAATGTGCGCCACGGCTAAATATGGTGCCTTCAGAAAGTATTCATACCCCTTGACTTTTTACACATTTTGTTGTGTCACAGCCTGAATTCAAAATAGATTTTTTTTTAAATCTCACCCATCTACACACAATAGCCCATAATGACAAAGTGAAAACATGTTTCGAATTTTTTAGCAAAGTTTTGCTAATTAAATATAGAACTATCTAATTTACATACAGTACCAGTCAAATGTTTGGACACACCTACTCCTTCAAGGGGATTTCTTTATTTGTACTATTTTCTAAATGGTAGAATAATAGTGAAGACATCAAAACTATAAAATAACCCATACGGAATCATGCAGTAACCAAAGAAGTGTTAAACTAATCAAAATATATTTTACATCTGAGATTCTTCAAAGTAGCCACCCTTTGACTTGATGACAGCGTTGCACACTCTTGGCATTGTCTCAACCAGCTTCATGAGGTAGTCACCTGGAATGCATTTCGACTACCACTTTGAAGATGCAAATTCTTTTTTTATTGTGAAACAAACAAGAAATAAGACAAAAAAAACAGAAAACTTGAGCGTGTATAACTATTCCCCCCCCCAAAAGTCAATACTTTGTAGAGCCACCTTTTGCAGCAATTACCGCTGCAAGTCTCTTGGGTATGTCTCTATAAGCTTGGCACATCTAGCCATGTGAAGTGTTGGTCCCCTGTTTCATGATCTAAAATAAAAGATCCCACACAAATTGCTTATTTCTCTCGAATTCTGTGCACAAATGTATTTACATCCCTGTAAGTGAAAATGTATCTTTTGCCAAGTTAATCCATCCACCTGACAGATGTGGCAGATCAAGATTAAACAGCATGATGTGTGTGTTATGCATTTTATGTGTTTTGTTTGTTGTTTCCTGTTTGAATCCCAGTAAGAGTAAGCATTGCTGAGGCAGCGACAAATTGGGGATCCCAATAAATACAATAAATATATCCACTCCTCCCACCTCAGCGCAAATCAGGTGATGGTAGACAGGTTATTTGCCGAACCTGGCGTAAATGCTGGAAAATGACAGGGTGCCAGTTTTTACATGACAAAATTTCAAACTAACGTCGTTTGAAACTTTCGTCTTCTTAGCACCAGCCAAAAATAGAGCCCAAGGTTGAGGATAATAAAAATGTGTCATCCACACAGCTGAGATCCAGCAATGTAAGCATTTTTACACACTCCTCCTGTTGCTTATTCATGCGCTTCTCCACCCTTTTGTGGTCTACTTGTGTGTCTGTACTGACATGTATGTGTAACTGATAGATGCACACATACTCACTACATGTTAATGTTTTTAAATATATGTCAATTGTAAAGGCTTTTGTCTCTAATGTATTTTTTGTTAAGTGTCGGACCCCAGTACGACTAGCTGTCGCCATTGGCTTCGACTAATGGTGATCCCAATAAATCAAAATGCATTTCCCAAAAGCTTTACAGCTAACGTCAAATAGTAGAGCTTAGCTAAGAATGAAGGAGAGGAAGAAAAGAGCTAGTGATTGGTGGTCTGATATCAAGTCATCTCTGTTCCCTTTCACAATAGTAAGGGAGGGTCAGAAGTTGTGTAAGAGCTGTGATAGAGAGTACATAAGAACCATGGAACATCTCCCAGCGAATGAGAAATGCATCAGTTATCCATATCTCAGACGTTCAAGCAGATGATGGAGGTTACTATTTTTGATGGTGAGCAATGCCTTGCTTTCGGAAGATCAGAGCTAAGAGTTTGTGTGACACATCAGAACATCTTTTCAAGTTTGGGTGAGAAGGTAATTTTACCTTACTACACAGGACAACTGAATGGACAGTTTGCATGGAAGCTATGGGTTTATCAAAGATTCACAAAAATAATTTTACCAACCTCCGCTCAGTCCAGAGGGAATAGCAGTGAACAGCACATATACTGTACTTGCTCAATGCCAGCTCCTCTTCGAATTACTCCCTGTTACGCACGCCTCTTGGAGGGAACGCAACACCCTGCCACTCAACTCCCCATGGAGTGAAAAGAGGTATGGGATTGCGGGTAAGGATGACAAAGGCAAAGAATTTTACCATTAACAGGGAATTTATTCCTTCACACGGTAATATGAGGGAAAGGGGGTGATGGAACCAAAGCAAAGAAAGTTAAAGAACCCCCTTTCCTACCTTACCTACCCACAACTTACCTAACTAGCACCAACTGGCGCACTAAACAAAATACAGGGGATGGCCTTTCCAGGTCTTACCTAGTGTGCATAGACAGAGTACATACTACGGGTATATGTATGCCCGCAGGCCTCTAGCCTAAGCACTCCCAAGGTGCCTTCCCCTTCCCCTCCAGGAACACATGAAACAGAAAAATACAAACAATTTCAATAATCAAAAACACTGTGTCCTATTGACACACACACCTCAGAAGTAGCGGCTACAAAATACTTAACAAAACCTGTCTCTGAGAAACAGCCAAGCCACTCTCCCTGAACACCAAACAACACTGGGGCATACCCAGAAGCTCTCTCTCTGAGCAACAGCCAACAGCCAAGCCACTCTCCCTGAACACCAAACAATACTGGGGCATACCCAGAAGCTCTCTCTCTGAGCAACAGCCAACAGCCAAAGCCACTCTCCCTGAACACCAAACAATACTGGGGCATACCCAGAAGCTCTCTCTCTGAGCAACAGCCAAAGCCACTCTCCCTGAACAGTAAACAATACTGGGGCATACCCAGAAGCACTCTCCCTGAACACCAAACAATACTGGGGCATACCCAGAAGCTCTCTCCCTGAACAACAAACAATACTGGGGCATACCCAGAAGCTCTCTCTCTGAACAACAGCCAAGCCACTCTCCCTGAACACCAAACAATACTGGGGCATACCCAGAAGCTCTCTCTCTCTGAGCAACAGCCAAGCCACTCTCCCCGAACAGCAAACAATACTGGGGCATACCCAGAAGCTCTCTCTCTGAACAACAGCCAAGCCACTCTCCCTGAACACCAAACAATACTGGGGCATACCCAGAAGCTCTCTCTCTCTCTGAGCAACAGCCAAGCCACTCTCCCCGAACAGCAAACAATACTGGGGCATACCCAGAAGCTCTCTCCCTGAACACCAAACAATACTGGGGCATACCCAGAAGCTCTCTCCCTGAACACCAAACAATACTGGGGCATACCCAGAAGCTGGAGAAGGAGTCTGTAATGGCAGACAGCTGTATCCTCTGAGGAGAGGGCAGGGTCAGCTCCAATTAGCAAAGGGGCCAACCAATCATCTGTTTGGGGGAATCCAGGAAGCAATTTCCTGAAATACACACATATACATACAAACCCACAACAACACAGATACTGGGGAACGTAACAATCTCTAATTAACAACAAATCACTCGGGGGGAAACTAATGCATTTCAAGGACATTAATAAGACAATATAACCTATTTTCCTATGTTCAGCTAGACCCCATGCATCTGACATTCTCATGAGGTGACTGTGCTCTCTTGAAGTGTGATCCCAACGGAACAAATAACTACAGAGTGCAGTGGTATCAGAGAGGTCTGGAGGAGGAGGATAATGGTGACGGAGGGGGGATGGCTGCCGTTTTCCCGGACTCCTAACAAACTGTGTTATTTTGTGTGTTTTTTCGCATTGTTTGTATCTTATTTTGTACATAATGTTGCCGATAGAAAAACATGTATAGGAGAATACCTTCATTGTACTGCGTCTCAAGAACAAGCAGGCTTACTCCTGATCTTACCTAAACACCGATCTTACCGATCTCACTAAACCGATCTGCTACCACCTCTTATGCCTGAAAAGAGCTTATGGATATCAGAACAGCGATTACTCAACTCAAACCGGACAAAGATTTTTCTGTAATGAGTCAAAGGATATAAGCAAAGGATATACTGCTTCTCCGAGACCAGGCCCAAATCCGCGAATTACGTGGATTCACAACCTCACCTTGGAGGACAATGGTGTGTTCTGTTGCAGAGTTTGGGCCGATAGGAAAAACATGTATAGGAGAATACCTTCATTGTACTGCGTCTCAAGAACAAGCAGGCTTACTCCTGATCTTACCTAAACACCGATCTTACCTAAACACCGATCTCACCTAAACACCGATCTCCCCTAAACACCGATCTCCCCTAAACACCGATCTCCCCTAAACACCGATCTCACCTAAACACCGATCTCACCTAAACACCGATCTCACCTAAACACCGATCTCACCTAAACACCGATCTCACCTAAACACCGATCTCTCCCTAAACACCGATCTAAACACCCTCCCTAAACACCGATCTCCCTAAACACCGATCTCCCTAAACACCGATCTCACCTAAACACCGATCTTACCTAAACACCGATCTTACCTAAACACCGATCTCACCTAAACACCGATCTCCCTAAACACCGATCTCCCTAAACACGATCTACCTAAACACCGATCTCACACCTAAACACCGATCTCACCTAAACACCGATCTCACCTAAACACCGATCTCTAAACACCGATCCTAAACACCGATCTCTAAACACCGATCTCCCTAAACACCGATCACCGATCTCCCTAAACACCGATCTCACCTCTAAACACCGACCTAAACACCGATCTCCCCTAAACACCGATCTCACCTAAACACCGATCTCACCTAAACACCGATCTCACCTAAAGACTTGACCTTTCCCATATTTACCTTTCCTATTCATTAGGAACACCTGCTCTTTCTATGGCATAGACTGACCAGGTGAATCCAGTGTAGATGAAGGGGAGGAGACAGGTTAAATAAGGATTTTTAAGCCTTGAGACAATAGAGACATTAATTGTGTATGTGTACCATTCAGAGGGTGTATGGGCAAGACAACATATTTGTGCCTTTGAACGGGGTATGGCAGTAGGTGCCACCCAAAGAATTGGATTGCATTGGATTCAGAGCATTGGATTCAACATGGGTCAGCGTCCCTGTGGAATGCTTTTGACAACTTGTAGAGTCCATGTTAGGTAGGTGTTCCTAATTGTTTTGTACACTCAGTATATATCAGTCTTTAAATGCATTGATAATCATTTTCCGGTTTTATTTTGCCAAATGTCAAATAACAATTGACTGTGTAAATTACTAGAGGGAATAATGTGAAAAATATTACCAGCCTGTCACTATATCTCTTCCTTCAGCCCTAGATCTTAATGAGTTTTACATGATACGTATGCAGTGATATAGAGAACAATATGGAAAGTAGTTGTAAGAGAAACCACTGGCATGGTAAATCTGATAATATAAGTAATATACGAGTTTGTCCCAATATTAATTTATGTCCTATATATCTAATTGGGTGTGTGTGGGTCTTTCTGGGTCTTTTCAGCAATGTGTGTGTGTGTGTGTGTGTGTGTGTGTGTGTGTGTGTGTGTGTGTGTGTGTGTGTGTGTGTGTGTGTGTGTGTGTATGTTTATGCAGTGCCTCCAGCATATGTGAGGACCCGGTGTCCTTCAGATCCTGTTAGAGACCAGAGAACACAGGCTCTTATATCAAACCCCAGAGGACACAGCACCAGCCATACCCCTGAGGACACAGCACCAGCTTAACCCCGAGGACACAGCACCAGCCATACCCCGAGGACACAGCACCAGCCATACCCCGAGGACGCAGCACCAGCCATACCCCCGAGGACGCAGCACCAGCCATACCCCCAAGGACACAGCACCAGCCATACCCCGAGGACACAGCACCATCCATACCATCCCCGAGGACACAGCACCAGCCATACCGCCGAGGACACAGCACCAGCTTAACCCCGAGGACACTGCACCAGCCATACCGCCGAGGACACAGCACCAGCTTAACCCCGAGGACACGGCACCAGCTTAACCCCGAGGACACGGCACCAGGTTAACCCCGAGGACACGGCACCAGGTTAACCCCGAGGACACGGCACCAGCTTAACCCCCCGAGGACACAGCACCAGGTTAACCCCCAAGGACACAGCACCAGCTTAACCCCCGAGGACACAGCACCAGCTTAACCCCCGAGGACACGGTCCCAGCTGAACTTCTTGGTGACAGGGGGCAGTATTTTCACGTCCGGATGAAATGCATGCCCAAATTCAACTGCCTGCTACTCATCCTCAGAAGATAAGATATGCATATTATTAGTGTTTGGATAGAAAACACTCTGAAGTTTCTAAAACTGTTTGAATCATGTCTGTGAGTATAACATAACTTATTTAGCAGGCGAAACCCAGAGGACAAACTATTCTGATTTTTTTTTTCGAGGTCACTCTCTTTTCAATGAGTTTTCATTGGGAATCCAGATTTGTAAGGGACCTTCTTGCAGTTTCTATCGCTTCCACTGGATGTCAACGGTCTTTAGAAATTGGTTGAGGTTTTTCCTTTGTGTAATGAAGAAGTACGGCCATCTTGAACGAGAGTCACTTGAAGTGTACTGTTAGATAGAGGCGCGTGACCAGAAAGCTACAGTTTGATTTCCTCCTGTATTGAACACAGATCATCCTGTCTTCAATTTTAGCAATTATTTACATTAAAAAATACCTAAAGTTGTATTACAAAAGTAGTTTCAAATGTTTTGGCAAAGTTTACAGGTAACTTTTGAGATATTTTGTAGTCACATTGCGCAAGTTGGAACCAGTGTTTTTCTGGATCAAACGCGCCAAATAAATTGACATTTTGGATATATCGACGGAATTAATCGAACAAAAGGACCATTTGTGATGTTTATGGGACATATTGCAGTGCCAACAAAAAAAGCTTGTCAAAGGTGAGGCATGAATTATAGTTTTATTTCTGTGTTTTGTGCAGCGCCTGCAGGGTTGAAATATGCTTTTCTCTCTTTGTTTACGAAGGTGCTATCCTCAGATAATAGCATTGTTTGCTTTTGCCGAAAAGCCTTTTTGAAATCTGACATGTTGGCTGGATTCACAACACGTGTAGCTTTAATTTGCGATCTTGCATGTGTGATTTAATGAAAGTTAGATTTTTATAGTAATTTATTTGAATTTGCGCTCTGCATTTCCCCTGGCTTTTGGCCAAGTGGGACGCTAGCTTCCCACATATCCCAGAGAGGTTAACCCCCGAGGACACGGCACCAGGTTAACCCCCGAGGACACGGCACCAGGTTAACCCCCGAGGACACGGCACCAGGTTAACCCCCGAGGACACGGCACCAGGTTAACCCTGAGGACACGGCACCAGGTTAACCCCCGAGGACACGGCATCAGCTTAACCCCCGAGGACACGGCACCAGGTTAACCCCCGAGGACACGGCACCAGCTTAACCCCCGAGGACACAGCACCAGCACCACACTGAACATTGGAAAATGTGCTCAATTACATATTTTATGAAATCCCTATTAGTGTACAGTGAGTTCAACGACCAGATACAATGCTATTTTACAATAAACAAATTGACAACAGACTTTCAGCGCACTTACAGGGAAGGACATTCAACAAGCACTTTAACAAATGACTGACAATTGGCTAAGAGAAATTGATAATAAAAGACTGTGGGGCTGTTGTTAGACTTCAGTGCGGCTTTTGACATTATCGACCATAGTCTGCTGCTGGAAAATTGTATGGGTTATGGTATTAGACCCCCTGCTTTATTGTGGATAAAGAGTTACCTGTCTATCAGAACACAGGGTGTTCTTTAATGGAAGCCTCTCCGACATAATCCAGGTAGAATCAGGAATTCCCCAGGGCAGCTGTTTAGGCCCCTTACTTTTTTCAATCTTTACTAACGAAATGCCACTCACTGGCTTTGAGTAAAGCCAGGCTGTCTATGTATGCGAGTGACTCAACACTATACATGTCAGCTACTACAGCGACTGAAATGACTGCAACACTTAACAAAGAGCTGCAGTTAGTTTCAGAATGGGTGGCAAGGAATAAGTTAGTCCTAAATAGTTCCAAAACCAAAAGCATTGTTTTTGGGACAAATCATTCACTCAACCCTAAACCTCAACTAAATCTTGTAATGAATCATGTGGAAATTGAGCAATTTGAGGTGACTAAACTGATTGGAGTAACCATGGATTGTAAACTGTCATGGTCAATACATATTGATACAACAGTAGCTAAGATGGGGATAAGTCTGTCCATAAGAAAGTGCTGCTCTGCCTTCTTAACAACACTAACAACAAGGCAGGTCCTACAAGCCCTAGTTTTGTTGCACCTAGACTACTGTTCAGTAGTGTGGTCAGATGCCGAAAATTAGAATTGTCTCAGAACAGGGCAGCACGGCTGACCCTTAAAAGTACACGGGATGCTAACATTAATGATATGCATGTCAATCTCTCATGTCTCAAACTGGAAGAGAGAGAGATTTCAGCACTACTTGTTTTTGTAAGAAATGTTGACAAGCTCAATGTACCGAGCTGTCTGTTTAAACGACTAGCACACAGCTCGGACACCCATGCATACCCCACAAGACATGCCACCAGAAATCTCTTCACAATCCCCAAGTCCAGAAAAGACAATGGGAGGACTACATAGAGCCATGACTACATGGAACTCTATTCCACATCAGGTAGCTGATGCAAGCAGTAAAATAAGATTTTAAAAAACAGGTAAAAATACACAGCGGGGACTGTGACAAGACACACAAAGGTACAGACACACACGCTAGCACATGCACATACATTTTGTATTGTAGATATGTATTGGTTTAGTAATGTTATATTATGTACTGTTTTATATGTAATGTAAGTGCCTGTGTGTTTGGAACCCAGGAAGAGCTTGGCAGCAGCTAATGGAGATCCCGAATAAATTCAAATGAGTGTTCAGTGCCCTCTTGTGGTTCAGCTCTGCAAGTACATGGTTACATTCTATTCCAGTCAGTATCACATCTTCAGGTCTTTTTTATTTAACTAGGCAAGTCAGTTAAGAACAAATTCTTATTTACAATGACGGCCTAGGAACAGTGTGTTAACTGCCTTGTTCAGGGGCAGAATGACCGATTTGTACCTTGTCAGCTCAGGTATTTGATTTTGCAAACTTTCGGTTACTAGTCCAACGCTCTAACCACTAAGCTACCTACCACCCCGTCTTCCTCATGTATCTTACCTAATTCTGGGTTGTGGTGAAACTCACCTTCATGAGATGAATTTGGAACAACTTGTATTCTGTGAAAAAACATTTATTTCCTTCTCTTCAACATGAAAATGAAGTCTGATTAGTTATAGACTGAACCATTCACTGTATTCAGCCATTCTACACTCCCAACCACATTGATTGAATCAATGAAAACATAGTCTAAAACACGTCTAAATCTTATGATAAACAAAGTTTATTATACAGTTTCCGTATGGACTTGAGTGTTACTACACGGTAATGCTACATAATAAATCAAATGTATATTCATGGCATACTGCGGTTCAAAACATGCCGGCAAGCAGTTTCCAAAAGATGGAGTTCTTCAGTAAACACAGCACACATAAAACAATCATGGCTGAAACCATAGAGATGTAAACATAGCCAACCTTTTCATAACAGCTTTGGAAGGCTTACAGCATGTCACAAACTCCATGTGACTGTGAAATGAATACAATATGCTAAACAAAGCCAAGCGTATAGTGAGTAGGCTAAGTGCCGTGAGGGGGGAGTAAGGCGTGCAGGGATTGCAACATGCAAGTGCTGTGAAATATTGTTCTGTCTGTAGTTCTCTGTAGTCCTCTACAAACGTTGTCTTTCTAATTCTACAAACGTTGTCTTTCTAATTTTACAAACGTTGTCTTTATAATACATTTCTGTTTTGCTCCAAATAGCTTACCTATCTTTACGCATGCTGTGAGCTAACAGTGATAAGTATAGCTTGAGTGAGACATTCAAAAATACATTCGGGAGCATATTTTGTGAGATCTGCACTGTTCAAATGCTCCTGTAAGGCTGGAACACCCCTCCCCCATAAAAGACATCCAAGGCATTTGAGTAGTATGTAACAAGCATTTATGATATTTTAGCTGAGTAAATTGTGTTGCCAGTTGAACCTCGGAAATATAATTGTTTTGGGTCTTCTGAGTCTTTTCATTCAGTATGACAGGAGTACAGATAACGTCACTAGGACATTAACAAGGCAGTTCCTGAAAAGCTCATTTCACTCATTCATACTCCTTGATAATATTAATTTGACCTCATGCATCACTGCATTTAAAAGTGTTTGAAGGTTGCTATCTATTTGAGGATTAATTTAATAATTTTGTGGGGGAATAATTTAACAATATATATATATATATATATATATATATATATATATATATATATATATATATATATATATATATATATATATTACCTCTGGATGAACCTATTTAAATCCAGTTGCAGACTATCTTTCAATCATTGTGCACAATCCCAAGTGTGAATGAAAAAAAATGTATTCCGCTAGTAGTTCATACGTGTGTACCTTTACCCTCAATTTTTGTCTAGATATCCTGATCGGCACTGGATGAAAATGGAGGGAAAACACCAGCAAGAATATTGGCAGAGCGAAGGGATATTTTTGACAGAACGAATGTACAACGTTACACATACACTATTCTTTATTTGGACTATTTTCTACATTGTAGAATAATAGTGAAGACATCAAAACTATGAAATAACACATATGGAATCATGTAGTAACCAAAAAAGTGTTAAACAAATCAAAATATATTTTAAATGTGAGATTCTTCAAAGTAGCCACCCTTTGCCTTGATGACAGTTTTGCACACTCTTGGCATTCTCTCAACCAGCTTCATGAGGTAGTCACCTGGAATGCTTTTCAATTAACAGGTGTGCCTTCTTAAAAGTTAATTTGTGGAATTTCTTTCCTTCTTAATGCTTTTGAGCCAATCAGTTGTGTTGTGACAAGGTAGGGGTGGTGTACAGAAGATAGCACTATTTGGTAAAAGACCAAGTCCAGATTATGGAAAGAACATCTCAAATAAGCAAAAAGAAACAACAGTCCATCATTACTTTAAGACATGAAGGTCAGTCAATATGGAACATTTCAAGAACATTGAACGTTTCTTTAAGTGCAGTCGCAAAAACCATCAAGTGCTATGATAAAATAGGCTCTCATAAGGACCAACACAGGAATGGAAGACCCAGAGTTACCTCTGCTGCAGAGGATAAGTTCATTCAAGTTACCAGCCTCAGAAATTGCAGGCCAAATAAAGTGTTCAACAGACACATCTCAACATCAACTGTTCAGAGGAGACTGTGAATCAGGTCTTCATGGTCGAATTGCTGCAAAGAAACCACTACTAAAGAACACAAATAATATGAAGAGACTTGCTTGGGCCAAGAAACACAAGCAATGGACATTAGACCGGTGGAAATATGTCCTTTGGTTTGGAGTCCAAATTGGAGATTTTTGATTCCAACCTCCGTGTCTTTGTGAGATGCGGTGTGAGTGAACAGATCTCCACATGTGTGGTTCCCACCGTGAAGCATGGAGGAGGAGTGATTGTGTGAGGGTGCTTTGCTGGTGACACTGTCTGTGATTTATTTATAATTCCCATCTGCTTTGGGCTTAGTGGGACTATAATTTGTTTTTCAACAGGACAATGACTCAACACACCTCCTGGCTGTGTAAGGGCTGTTTGACCAAGAAGGAGAGTGATGGAGTGCTGCATCAGATGACCTGGCCTCCATAATCACCCGACCTCAACCCAATTGAGATGGTTTGGCATGAGTTGGACCGCAGAGTGAAGGAAAAGCTGGCAACAAGTGCTCAGTAAATGTGGGAACTCCTTCAAGACTGTTGGAAAAGCATTCCAGGTGAAGCTGGTTGAGAGAATGCCAAGAGTGTGCAAAGCTGTCATCGGGTGGCTATTTCAAGAATCTCAAATATTAAATATATTTTGATTTGTTTAACACTTTTTTGGTTACTACATGATTCCATGTGTGTTATTTCATAGTTGTTATGTCTTTACTATTGTTCTACAATGTAGAACATAGTTTTTTTTTTAACCTTGAATGAGTAGGTGTTCTAAAACTTTTGACCGGTAGTGTACGTCCGTACATGATTTTTCCTTTGAAAATACAACAATGAAACATTATACAACGAGTCCATTTTAAACATAATTACCCAAATTATTGCAGCATTAATGGACCAAAGGCCTTTTCAAAGGATAACACAGTTTGTTGAATGTCCCCATGTTGGCTCACATGAAATATCATGTCAAAGTGTGTTCAGCAGTGAGAAGCCTGTCCTGTGTTCAGCAGTGAGAAGCCTGTCCTGTGTTCAGCAGTGAGAAGCCTGTCCTGTGTTCAGCAGTGAGAAGCCTGTCCTGTGTTCAGCAGTGAGAAGCCTGTCCTGTGCAGCATTGGGAGAAGCCTGTCCTGTGTTCAGCATTGGGAAGGAAGCCTGTCCTGTGCAGCATTGGGAAGCCTGTCCTGTGTTCAGCAGGGAAGAAGCCTGTCCTGTGCAGCATTGGGGGAAGCCTGTCTTGTGTTCAGCAATGGGAAGCCTGTCTTGTGTTCAGCAGTGGGAAGCCTGTCCTGTGCAGCATTGGGAAGGAAGCCTGTCTTGTGTTCAGCAATGGGAAGCCTGTCTTGTGTTCAGCAGTGGGAAGCCTGTCCTGTGCAGCATTGGGAAGGAAGCCTGTCTTGTGTTCAGCAATGGGAAGCCTGTCTTGTGTTCAGCAGTGGGAAGCCTGTCCTGTGCAGCATTGGGAAGGAAGCCTGTCCTGTGTTCAGCAGTGAGAAGCCTGTCCTGTGCAGCATTGGGAAGGAAGCCTGTCTTGTGTTCAGCAATGGGAAGCCTGTCTTGTGTTCAGCAATGGGAAGCCTGTCTTGTGTTCAGCAGTGGGAAGCCTGTCCTGTGCAGCATTGGGAAGGAAGCCTGTCCTGTGTTCAGCAGTGAGAAGCCTGTCCTGTGCAGCATTGGGAAGGAAGCCTGTCCTGTGTTCAGCAGTGAGAAGCCTGTCCTGTGCAGCATTGGGAAGGAAGCCTGTCCTGTGTTCAGCAATGGGAAGCCTGTCTTGTGTTCAGCAGTGTGAATGAAGCCTCTCCTGTGTTCATCAGCCTGTCCTCTATTCAGCAGTGGGAAGCTTGTTCTGTGTCCAGCAGTGTGACGTCTGTCCTGTGTGAAGCAGTGTGAAGTCTGTCCTGTGTCCAGCAGTGTGACGTCTGTCCTGTGTGAAGCAGTGTGAAGTCTGTCCTGTGTGAAGCAGTGTGACGTCTGTCCTGTGTTCCTCAGTGGGAAGTGAGGTAGGCCTGCCTGAATATTTCGTTACAATTTTTATCATCTTGAAATTATATTTTCTACCAACAAAATATCAAACCTTCCATCTAACTGTAGCTGTTGTAATTTTACATTAGTGAAGTGTGTTGATGTTTCCAGTTGAGTATCATGTCATTGGCTGTTAAGTGTTAGTGCAGTTCAATAATTGATTCTTAGAAAAACTTTTTTAGCAAAAATGAATCCAAATGAAAAGATCAAGACAGCTGCAAGGCATTTGTGCCTAAGTTGCTTCTATAATTCTTACAGGAAATAAATAAACACATCTAAATGATTTGATATATACAAATCAATAAAATACATCTTTACAGATCATATAAAGACTAAACCAAATGTACCTCTACCCATAGAAAGCATCTTTGTGGATATCACAAATGCAATATTGTGGGTATTGAATAGAATATGTACAATATCTTTAGTAAGTAGTGTGATGTAAATACCATCCGTGTTTTTGAACAACCACAACAGAATAGTGCACATAGAACTGGTTATCACGTCCCTTTATCCCATAGGGCTTATGGACACAAGCCATAATGCTGATAATATTACATTCCTTTGAAAGATATGCGTTTAGTTGATCAACCATAATGCAAAACATGTCCTCTGTTGTCCACTGTAAATAATAAGTCATTTGGGATAGAAATACAATACATTTTAGATTCATTGGGAATCTCTTGTGCCACATATCAGAACAAAGAGATACAGCAAAATAACATGAATGTCATCATTTAGATCAAATTCAAGTATATTTTATATAATAATAATTTTTTGTAATTTACGAGACACACTTATCTAGAGCAACTTACAATAGTGAGTGCATACATGTCCACGTTCGTTCGTATTGATGCCCTGTGGGAATTGAACCCACAACCCTGGCACTGCAAGTGCTGCTCTCTATCAGCTGAGCCACACGGGACCTGTTTCTTCTGTGTGATAGCTCTTTAACCATCTCAATCATAATATAGAAGGTTGGCAATTAATCTGCATTCCATTCCAGGGTCAGATATTTTTTTAAATCACTGGCAAACTTAATCTTGATGAGTGTGTGAATACATGAGAACAAATGTGTGTGCTCTAAGTCAAGTTGCTGCAAACCTTCCGAGTATGAAAAACTACAGGCGCTTTCTCAGTACAAACTGCTGGAGTGTGGTCTGATAAACCTTTCTTCTCACTCTACGTTGCAGTCATTTAAGAGGAGCTGGGTGACTCTGTTCTCACATGTACCATTGGTGGTAGCAGCGGCCTCACACCCAGCATATCGGCCTCTCAGCTCTGAACTCCAAGGCAGAGTCACCATGGCCCCATTTATATGAGGTTCCAATTTTGGCCTACTTGGATCCTGACCACCCTCGGTCCCCGTAAGCGCCTTCCCCGGTGGCCGAGTTGGGTGAGGGGGCGCAGAGGTCGGAGTCAGTGTCGGACTCACCTTCTGCGATGTAGGGCCTTACCTTGGCACAGCGGGCTACGCCACTGAAATAGCTGTTGTTCAGGAAGTCCAGGTTCTCCTTGGACTGGGAGATGCTGAAGCCACTGAAGGAGCGCTCCAGCTCCTCGTGGTCCACTGAGGGGATAGAGATGGACGTGTCGCTGTCTGGCTTGCCCTCTCTATCCCCCTCGCCACCGCCTCCACCTCCTCCTCCTCCACCAACGCTATTGCGGTGGGATCCCCGATTGCTCCCGTTGTGGCCTCCAGAGGAGCGCTCGTGGGCCGGCGGAGGAGGGATACGGACCAAGGAGTGATCACCTACAGGAGAGGGTAAGTTGCCTTGGCTAGGCTGGTGGAACTCACTGACGTTGTGCTGCTGCCAGGAGGTGGAGGGTGGGCAGTGGACCCCCGGGCCGGAGCAGGATGGCGGTGGGTCAAAGTTCTTCTGTCCGATAGAGCTGTTGGATCGGATGATCTTGGTGATGGAGCCACTCTTCTCCATGTGGTCCACAGGGCTGTGGTAGGGCGGTGCTGGTTCGGGCTCCTTGGACCCAAAGTAGGCGTCCGTCTCCGACTGGGAGATGCCCATGCGCTGGATGTAGATGTTCACCAAGAAGTCCAGCTTCCTTTCCATTGACATGACCTGCTCAGAAGGGAAGACACCATGGTGTGATGGACAGTTGGAAAGCCCAAGTGAAACAAAGGTATACAATGAATACTGCCATCACCAGATAACAGTATACCTTACCTGTTTCTCCATTTTCCCTAGGCGCCCCATCATGCTTGTGTCCTCTTCAACCCCACTGTCAGTGGATCCTTTGGGACGGTCTTTATCTGTGATTGGAGTACCTCGACCAACAATCTGGTCAACTCTACCGATTCAAAACACAAACAGGTGACGTCTGTTTAGTATCAAGCCAATAGAGTTGAAGAAAACCTACTTGAAATTGACACCTTATATCACCTTGAATACCACAACAAAACAAAAACACTTACAGTACTATATTCTACTCTAAAATAATCGCTGACCTTCAACTCAGGTCCACGGTATAACAAGTGGAAGTGTATAACCTGACAATATCTGATCCTACTGCAAGAGGTAGAGGACTGCAGGTGTTGAGAGGAGAGTACCACACACTCGGGTACAGCTCTCGCCTTCCTAGCGCTGAGCACAGTGGGAGTCAGACAGGCTCATGCATGGGATGGCATGGCATAACATGTATTACAGTGTGTTCAGACAACGGATAGGTGGAGCAGGAGGAGGAGGAGGAGGAGGACCTAGGTAGGGCCTTGGAGGATGCAGGGTTAGTTTTCTTTATTTCAACTACTCATCAGTGCCATTCATGGGCTCTTGAACCCCAGCAAGACAATACAGAAACACCTTACTTCAAGTTGAGAGGTTATAACGAAGGTCTTAAAAACCCATGGAAGTTTCTAGAGATGGTAGGTTGCCATACATGGTCTGCTTCATAACATTGTTAAGCCAGTTGCCAAAGTGTTGTCATGACACGGGTTCTATGACTGCTAAGGTTCTGTAGGTATACTGAAAGGTTCTGTAGGTATACTGAAATGTTCTGTAGGCATTATGAGAGGTGCTGTAGGCATTATGAGAGGTGCTGTAGGCATTATGAGAGGTGCTGCAGGCATTATGAGAGGTGCTGTAGGCATTATGAGAGGTTCTGCATGCATTATGAGAGGTTCTGCATGCATTATGAAAGGCACTGTTGGCTTTATGAAAGGTTCTGTAGGCATTATGAAAGGTTCTGTAGGCATTATGAAAGGTTCTGTAGGCATTATGAAAGGTTTTTGTTGGCATTATGAAAGGTTTTTGTTGGCATTATTAAAAGTTATGTAATCATTATGAAAGGTTCTGTTGGCATTATTAAAAGTTCTGTAATCATTATGAAAGGTTCTGTAGGCATTATGAAAGGTTCTGTAATCATTATGAAAGGTTCTGTTGGCATTATGAAAGCTTTGAGTAAAGTGTTAATCAAATGTGTACACTAAAAGTGGAGGTTGATTCAAGTAAAGTTTCACTGAAAAAATTGCTTGGACATATTGGATCAGCTAAAGCACCATGAACCTTGTAAAAACCATCCACAACATCTACACTAGCTTTAACTCTGACTGAGGCCTACTTATACAGATGTAGGATCTTCATTTGATCACCCTGTTGCAGGATAAATTTTCTGCAATGCAGGATATTTAAAACGTGTATTGTTTTGAGGTTTAAAAAGGCTTCTGAAGTTTTTAATTTCTACTTGAAATGTCAGGCTTGATTTTCCCTTAGGATAAATGTATCAACCCCTACAAAAATGTCTAACTATAATCCACATAATATTTCACATTTCCTGTTGCTGTAGAATTATTTTCCTGCTGAAGCAAAGGCTCAAATTAAGATCCTACATTTGAAAGAGGGTTAGCAATGAACTACCATTTTAAACATCTGAATAAGAGAGAAAAATCCTCAGTATAAAAATATTATTCATAGAACACCTTCACAGTCAGGTAAAACATGCTCACCGATTTCCCAACCATCCCAGGAGGCCACGATTAGAAAACTATGCAAACTTCTGAAATGGACTTTTGTTTTTATTTGATTCGATTTTGTGCATCGTGTGGCATGCTTCAATACGCCTCATGCCAACATGCATCCGAAACCAGAGAACAAACTATACTGTTCGTAGTCGCCTCATAGGTCATAAGGAGTAGCTGTATCTTATTATTTTTATGTATAAGCTCTTCATTGTTAATGTATTGCAGGTGACTCAGCTCAACACTTTTTTTGTTCGGCTACTTGACTTGAATACTTACCTACAGTGTATGAGCTCCTCCTATGTCCTACGGGAGCATTTACCATATTCTTAACTATTGGATAAACCAAGTTAGTCTTCTTTAACTTTTATTCTACTTTTATTAATTCTCTAGTAAAATCATTGCAGTATAGGGCAAGAAAAATGAGAAGAAACAAAATTGCACGTGTTATACTGTACAATGTATATACTATCTATTCAGCCGATTAGCACTCAAAGAGACAATATGAGTCAATGAGTTTCAGTAGTAATTTACTGAGAATAACTCATTAATTGCTGCTTGCAGTAAGATATTTGCCACTTTGATAAAGTCACTCCTCTTTATAGACACAGCTCGTCACATGCTGTCACATACAGTAGGCCGAGCCAAAAAAAGGTTTCCGCTGCGTGTCAACAGAATGGATAAGGAACTCAGGAGAATCTCTTGACGAGAGAGAGGCAGTCTGGGCTAACCTAGGAGAGTATTTGGGTGACTCTTTGGGTCCATCAGATGAATACTTCTTATGGCGTGGAGTTGAGGGTCCATGGGGACCAACAATCATATCTATCCTGGCAAAGTGAATAGAGAAGACACCAGCACAATGCAGGATGAAGGCGCAACACAGACCAGTCTGACAAGCGCACATGAAATGAACGAAACCAAAACAACAGAACCAGGGGACGAAAGACAAGGACAAATATGTATTTTCTAAAACAAATTTTCCAAAAGGATGTTTTTTCATTTGGTAAAATAATCACAGACTACAGCTGTATGATATGACAGTGAAGCCATCATTTAAAAAAATAGTGAGGAGATTTTGATATGAACATTTTTCTGTTATAAGTAGGAATATATTTACATACATGTGGAACCCTAACTACTAGCACTGCCTTTGCTACATTGTTGAGGAAGAATGTATGTACTATGACTGAGATATGTGGTTGTCTCACCTAGCTATCTGTAAGTCACTCTGGATAAGAGCATCTGCTAAATGACTACAATGTAAACAATGTAAATGTAGTGTGATGCATGTAGACTCGGAATTCAGATTCAATGAACTCTGACCTTTGGGGGGAACAAACCTCACCATGACTCTATATTTGCAATGGCTGGTTGCACTTGGTAAGAACAACCTCACGGAAAATTCCCTTAGTCATGGATACCAGAGTTGTGTCTCTAGAAGATGGACCCTTTATGATGAACCTCTTAACATCATACAATGATTTCAGAATATGCCCCTTTGCAGGTCAGGCCAAATGTTGATTGGCTTGATAAGAGTTGTCTTAACATTCATACAGACTCACACTGCTGGTGAGTTATAAAGAAGCAGACTACATCAACGTTTCACAAGAAGTCACTGATTGTCACTGATTCACTATCTTCTCTTGTCATTACTGGGGTACAGCAGCCTATACCGTGATGTTGTTGGGACTCGGGAATATCATGAACTGTCAATCATCCTCTGATTCCTGGTGAATGAACACATCACCACAGAGAACAGACATCACTACAGAGAACAGACATCACCACAGAGAACAGACATCACTACAGAGAACAGACATCACTACAGAGAACAGACATCAAGAGAACAGACATCACCAGAGAACAGACATCACCACAGAGAACAGACATCACTACAGAGAACAGACATCACTACAGAGAACAGACATCACTACAGAGAACAGACATCACTACAGAGAACAGACATCACTACAGAGAACAGACATCACCACAGAGAACAGACATCACTACAGAGAACAGACATCACTACATAGAACAGACATCACCACAGAGAACAGACATCACCACAGAGAACAGACATCACTACAGAGAACAGACGTCACTCACAGACATCAAGAGAACAGACATCACCACAGAACACATCACCACAGAGAACAGACATCACCACAGAGAACAGACATCACTACAGAGAACAGACATCACTAGAGAACAGACATCACCACAGACATCACTAGAGAACAGACATCACCACAGAGAACAGACATCACCACAGAGAACAGACATCACTACATATAACAGACATCACTACATATAACAGACATCACTACATATAACAGACATCACTACATATAACAGACATCACTACATATAACAGACATCACTACATAAAACAGACATCACTCCATATAACAGACATCACTACATAAAACAGACATCACTACATAAAACAGACATCACTACATAAAACAGACATCACTACATATAACAGACATCACTACATAAAACAGACATCACTACATATAACAGACATCACTACATAAAACAGACATCACTACAGAGAACAGACATCACGACAGAGAATAGACATGACTACATATAACAGACATCACTACATATAACAGACATCACTACATAAAACAGACATCACTACATATAACAGACATCACTACATATAACAGACATCACTACATATAACAGACATCACTACATATAACAGACATCACTACATAAAACAGACATCACTAAAACAGACATCACTACAGAGAACAGACATCACTACATATAACAGACATCACTACATAAAACAGACATCACTACATAAAACAGACATCACTACATAAAACAGACATCACTACATAAAACAGACATCACTACATATACCAGACATCACTACATAGAACAGGCATCACTACATAAAACAGACATCACTACATATAACAGACATCACTACATATAACAGACATCACTACATAAAACAGACATCACTACATATAACAGACATCACTACATAAAACAGACATCACTACAGAGAACAGACATCACGACAATAGACATGACTACATATAACAGACATCACTACATATAACAGACATCACTACATAAAACAGACATCACTACATATAACAGACATCACTACATATAACAGACATCACTACATATAACAGACATCACTACATATAACAGACATCACTACATAAAACAGACATCGCTACATAAAACAGACATCACTACAGAGAACAGACATCACTACATATAACAGACATCACTACATAAAACAGACATCACTACATAAAACAGACATCACTACATAAAACAGACATCACTACATGAAACAGACATCACTACATATACCAGACATCACTACATAGAACAGGCATCACTACATAAAACAGACATCACTACATATAACAGACATCACTACATATAACAGACATCACTACATAAAACAGACATCACTGCAGAGAACAGACATCACTACAGAGAACAGACATCACTACAGAGAACAGACATCACTACAGAGAACAGACATCACTACATATAACAGACATTACTACAGAGAACAGACATCACTACATATAACAGACATCACTACATATAACAGACATCACTACATATAACAGACATCACTACATATAACAGACATCACTACACAGAACAGACATCACATCACTACATATAACAGACATCATACACAGAACAGACATCACAGACATCACTACATAAAACAGACATCACTACATAAAACAGACATCACTACATAAAACAGACATCACTACATATAACAGACATCACTACATATAACAGACATCACTACATAGAACAGACATCACTACATATAACAGACATCACTACATAGAACAGACATCACTACATATAACAGACATCACTACACAGAACAGACATCACTACATATAACAGACATCACTACACAGAACAGACATCACTACATAAAACAGACATCACTACATATAACAGACATCACTACAGAGAACAGACATCACTACATAAAACAGACATCACTACATAAAACAGACATCACTACATATAACAGACATCACTACATAAAACAGACATCACTACATAAAACAGACATCACTACATATAACAGACATCACTACATATAACAGACATCACTACAGAGAACAGACATCACACATAAAACAGACATCACTAACAGACATCACTACATATAACAGACATCACTACATATAACAGAC
Organism: Oncorhynchus tshawytscha; assembly: GCF_018296145.1. Classification (NCBI taxonomy): domain Eukaryota; kingdom Metazoa; phylum Chordata; class Actinopteri; order Salmoniformes; family Salmonidae; genus Oncorhynchus; species Oncorhynchus tshawytscha. The sequence goes on from NC_056435.1 coordinate 62,645,394, forward strand.
ATCACTACATATAACAGACATCACTACATATAACAGACATCACACTAATAAGACATCACTACAGAGAACAGACATCACACAGAGATCAGACATCACTACAGAGAACAGACATCACTACAGAGAACAGACATCCCAAACGAACAGACATCACTACATATAACAGACATCACTACATAAAACAGACATCACTACATAGAAGAGACATCACTACATAAAACAGACATCACTACATAAAACAGACATCACTACAGAGAACAGACATCACTACATATAACAGACATCACTACATATAACAGACATCACTACATATAACAGACATCACTACATATAACAGACATCACTACATAAAACAGACATCACTACATAGAACAGACATCACTACATATAACAGACATCACTACATATAACAGACATCACTACATATAACAGACATCACTACATATAACAGACATCACTACATAGAACAGACATCACTACATATAACAGACATCACTACATATAACAGACATCACTACATATAACAGACATCACTACATAAAACAGACATCACTACATATAACAGACATCACTACATATAACAGACATCACTACATATAACAGACATCACTACAGAGAACAGACATCACTACAGAGAACAGACATCACTACAGAGAACAGACATCACTACATAAAACAGACATCACTACATATAACAGACATCACTACATATAACAGACATCACTACATAAAACAGACATCACTGCAGAGAACAGACATCACTACAGAGAACAGACATCACTACAGAGAACAGACATCACTACATATAACAGACATCACTACACAGAACAGACATCACTACATATAACAGACATCACTACATAAAACAGACATCACTACATATAACAGACATCACTACATAAAACAGACATCACTACATATAACAGACATCACTACATATAACAGACATCACTACATAAAACAGACATCACTACATATAACAGACATCACTACATAGAACAGACATCACTACATATAACAGACATCACTACATATAACAGACATCACTACAGAGAACAGACATCACTACAGAGAACAGACATCACTACAGAGAACAGACATCACTACAGAGAACAGACATCACTACAGAGAACAGACATCCCAAACGAGATCAGACATCACTACAGAAAACAGACATTATGGACATCAAACACAGGAGGACACAACGAGGCATGCAATGTAACTGTAACCTCCCGCTCTATTCGAGTGCTGTACCCAGGGATCTAAAATTTTGACAAAAGACCTGTTTCTTAGAGAGAGACTAAGTGCGAGAGAGAAGGAGAGAGGGAGGGTATCTTGCCTGGACTGGAGGTTTTTGATGCGGGCCAGCATGTCCAAGTGGCCGGCTGAATACTGCTCTATGACGTCCATCACGTCGTACGGCCTCAGGCTCTCTTTGAACTTCCTCTTGGAGACCATGAACCTCATAATGCTGATGAAGGGAGAAATGTTTCAGATATGTCCACAACCTCAAGGGGACATTTCATAGATGTATGATCGTTCTACTAGGGTTGGGGGGAATTATGTGGGGCATGAGACATCTTAATGAACTTTATACATGTCTGTTTAACAGTGTATTCTAGCGCTGGTCTAAACAATAACACAGATCAAATGAGAGATTGCGTTTGTGACCTGACTAGGATTGTAAAATTACAGTAATGTCTTTTACTTTCCCAAACTCCCAGAAATCCCAGTTGAAAGATTCCCAGAAATCCCAGTTGAAAGATTCCCAGAATCAGGAGTGAATAAGCTGGAAATATGGACCTGGGAATTTTGGAAAAGTTACAGATATTTTGCAACACTAGAACTGAGCCAGACCCACTCTGAAAGACAACACTTGTCTTGGCTTACCAAATGGCCCTGATGGAGACCTTGAGTCCGGGAGTTAAGTCCTGAGGGACAAACTCACAGTGGCAGCTCTTATTGTCGTCCGCTATGTCCTCACCAGGGAGGCTGGCTTCTACGAAACACAACAAGCACATGACAGCTCCGGTGTTAGTGTGTTCCTGTGGGATGGAAACGCTGAGCTGTCATCTGCACTCTCATTCCATCTTTTAGGATGTCAGTCTGCATGGAACCAAGCGAAGGCAAGGCACGGCCATTAACTTGCACAGCCCAGGGTTACAGTGTGGGATTGGGAGCCGGGTCGAATCGAGGGCAGGTTAATGGCAGTGTCGGTTCATGTCATTGGCCAATGCAGGATAAGTTCAAGGAAAGTGTGTGTGGGGGGGGGCATAGTGGTACCAGTTAGAGGTTAAGGGATTCATCTTACTACTGTGGCCCAAAAATATAAATGTGTGGCGTGCCGTGCCGAAGCCAGTGTGCTCTTGTCTGAAGCTACGCTAGAAGCTAGCATCCTCAGCAGGACAGGCCTCTGCAGTGTGCTCTTGTCTGAAGCTACGCTAGAAGCTAGCATCCTCAGCAGGACAGGCCTCTGCAGTGGACCACAGCCTAATCAATCAGCAGTTTGAGACAGTCAAATTCTAGGTGTACAGATGTAGGATCTTAATTTGATCACTTTTGTTGCTGAGAATTTTCCTGCACAGCAGGAAATGCACACATAGTATATTTGAGGTTTAAAAAGGCTTTGAAAGTTTGTAATTTCCACTTTAAAATGTCTAACGAAAAATGTATCAACCCCTACAAAAAATGTCCATGACTTATAATTCCATTTCCTGTTGCTGCAGGATTATGTTCCTGCCGTTGCAATCTGCCTCAAATGAAGATCCTACATCTGTTCTATACAGAGAAAGTTGTTTAAGGTGTTTCAATCTGCAGAATGCAATATGACAGAAGGGGGGGACTATGTATCTACAGTGTAAAACATGGATGCTCAATAAGCAGTTATATACAAGCTATAGCAGGACAGCTAACTCTGTGATCAAATGATCTTGCTATATCTTCAACTAAACTAATAGTGAAAACAGTGCACTAGTATAACATTGTAAACTGTCTGCACTGTATATCATTCATTAGCATTAGCATAGAATATTTCTGATACTCCTTTCTGTATCAAACTTTTTTATGTGCGGCTGAGTCACTACACTACACTGGTCTTTTGACTTGGAAGTCGGAGGCAGAGGAGTGTGGATCTTTGCTTGTGCAGTCACACATTTCACTTTCAATTATTGTAATGGATTAGTTTTCTATTTTGGGGCTCTGAAAGGCCAGACTCAAGTTGGCAATTTACCAAGGTTCAGACTGCACTTGTGAAAGGGCTGAGAAAATCGCTCCCTCTATAATTCATTGTTGGTGCTGTATTTGAGAGAGTACACAGTAGACTTCTCACTTTTTAAGACCATAATGGTTTTATGGTGTGTCAGTGGCTTTGTTATTCTTCGGGAAGTATTTAGACCCCTTGACTTTTTCACATTTTGTTAAGTTACAGCTTTTATTCTAAAATGGATTAATTCCTCAGCAATCTACATTTCAATACCCCATAATGACAAAGCGAAAACTGGTTTTTAGAAATTTGAGCAAATGTATAAAAATTTGAAAACACAAATACCTTTTTCACATAAGCATCCAGACCCTTTACTATGAGACTCAAAATTGAGCTCAGGTGCATCCTGTTTCCACTGATCATCCTTGAGATGTTTCTACAACTTGATTGGAGTCCACTTGTGGTAAATGCAATTGGTTGGACATGATTTGGAACAGCACACACCTGTCTATATAAGGTCCCACAGTTGACAGTGCGATGTCTGAGCAAAAACAAAGCCACGAGGTCGAAGGAATTGTCCATAGTTCTCCGAGACAGGATTTTGTCGAGGCACAGATCTGGGGAAGGATACCAAAAAATGTCTGAAGCATTGAAGGTCCCCAAGAACACAGCGGCCTCCATCATTCTTAAATGTAAGAAGTTTGGAACCACCAAGACTCATCCTAGAGCTGGTCTCTCGGTCAAACTGAGCAATCGTGGGAGAAGGACCTTGGTCAGGGAGGTGACCAAGAACCGGATAGTCACTCTGACAAAGCTCTAGTTCCTCTGTGGAGATGGGAGAACCTTCCAGAAGGACAACCATCTCTGCAGCACTCCACTAATCAGGCCTTTATGGTAGTGGCTAGACGAAAGCCACTCCTCAGTAAAAGGCACATGACAGCCCGCTTGAGGTTTGCCAAAAGGCATCTGAAGACTGACTATGAGTAACATGGTTCTCTGGTCTGATGAAACCAAGATTGAAATCTTTGGCCTGAATGCCAAGCGTCACGTCTAGAGGAAACCAGGCACCATATCCCTACTGTGAAGCATTTATGGTGGCAGCATCATACTGTGGGGATGTTTTCAGCGGCAGGGATTGGGAGACTAGTCAGGATCGAGGGAGAGATGAACTGGGCAAAGTACAGAGAGATCCTTGATGAAAACCTGCTCCAGAGCACTCAGGACCTCAGACTGTGGCAAAGGTTCACCTTGCAACAGGACAACAACCCTAAGCACGCAGCCAAGACAACACAGGAGTGGCTTCGGGAGAAGTCTCTGAATGTCTTTGAGTGGCCCAGCCAGAACCCGGACTTGAACCTGACAGAACATCTCTAGAGAGACCTGAAAATAGCTGTGCAGCAACGCTCCCCATCCAACCTGATAGAGCTTGAGAGGATCTGCAGAGAAGAATGGGAGAAACTCCCCAAATACAGGTGTGCCAAGCTTGTAGCGTCATACCCAAGAAGACTCAATTCTGTAATCGCTGCTAAAGGTGCTTCAACAAGTACTGAGTGAAGGGTCTGAATACTTATGTAAATGTAATATTTCATTTTTTTATTTTAATAAATTAGCCAAATTGTCTAAAAACCTGTTTTCGCTTTGTCATTATGGGGCAGTGTGTGTAATTTGATGATGAAAAAAATAAATGTAATCAATTTTACATTAAGGCTGTAACGTAACAAAATGTGGAAAAAGTCAACGGGTCTGAATACTTTCCAAAGGCACTGTATCTAGTATAATCAAGTACTATATGTCTGTGTGAACTCAGAACTCAATAAATATAAAGCAGATATCTGTATTGACAACAAAAAAAGTGAGCTTGAACTTGCCTTATGAAGGTGTGAATAATTTTTGGTCACAGCATTGACCTATCCCAGTTTCACTCCAACAGCCAAAAACATTGTGCTCTTAATGCCAACCAAACAACAGATCCATGAAAATGCAACACATCTTCCCCAACATGGCTTCCATTTTAAGGGAAGGGAGGAGAACAAGTGCCACTGTTCTGTAGTGCTGTGTTTAAGGGCCCTTAGTAGGTGCCAAAGGCTGACTGACTCTGAGATTGGATGGTTTCCTTCATGCAGGTTAGAATGAGCAGCGGCAGCCATTTTGAGTTGAGTGCATGGCTTTGGGCTGCTTGCTTCGAATTGGAGTGGTCTATTATGGAAATGAGGGACCCGCCCACTACTGTGCTCATGGAATGGGTCTAAGAGCTGGGCATGCATTCTATTGCTTATATCATATAAACAGTAGGTTCTATTGGTTTTGATCTGGTGGACATCCCCTAGCAGACACGGGGGTTTTCTTACTGATTAACCCCTCAATTGCTGCAAAGGAGGTGGAGAGGAGGAGGAAAAGACAATTCATTAAAGCTGGTTAAATAGTGTGTGGGGGGGGTAATGAACAAAAACAGGCTTATTAGGAAATGAAATAGAATATGATGATGTAATAGAACCAGAGGGCAGTGGTGATATTCAGTTGTGTCAGTGGGTATCTTGTCATGTATTACACAACCTCTCTGAAGGTACAATGCAGGACTGTGGGATTATTTCCAGATCTGCATTGTGAAGAGGCGGGATAGGAAAAATGATGTGAATCACTTAAATGTAGTTAGGTACAGTAATTAGTGGAATTGACTGAAGAAGGACTGTAGCAATAAGAAGCTTGATTCCACACTAGGACTGGGAGATTAGGAGATTAGACTGTATTATTTGCTCCATTTATTACAAACAGGCTGGGAAGAACATTTGGAAATAATTGAAATTGCAAATGTGTGCTAGAAATATGGTTGGTAAAATACCTCCAAGCATGTGGATAATAAGACGTTTTTACTCATAGTAACCTCTTAATTATTGTACATTGTTGCTGTATTGTACCTTCAGGAGAAGAAAATACAATTTCCACTCAAATCCAGTATCTAAATAGGAACTGATAAATATGGAGGCAAATTCTTGTCATCAAGTAAACTAACCATTGTGGTTTAGTGCATTCAAATAACTTTACATATGTTTTAACTGTTCAACATTTACATGATTTATGCTTTAACATCAAGAAAGAAAAAAAATACTATTTCAGGACCATGAGATCAGCCTGATTAAATGATCCATTTTGGGAAACCAACAATTCAATAATTAGAAAAGAGAGGAGCACTGCTTATCTCCAGAATATGGGGATATACATTTCTTGAGGGGGTTTATCTCTGATCTCTGAAAAATGATCATTTGGCATCCATTGAGCATTCAACATTATCCAACAACTAATCATTTAAAAAGAGGATTCATAGAAAACATGCTTTAATGAATACTGAATATCTCAATTAAAATAATGCAACGACTTTGGTACCAATTCCTACAAATAACCTCTTCATAATGCAATTATAAGCACATCAATTGTGCCTATGCTTCAAAAGGGTTTAAAAATGCATTATGAATAGGGTATTCATAGAAAGTGTGACCAAGATTGTCATACTAGTTGCATTCACTTATTGTACTGCAAAATTGTAAAAAGGCATGTTATGATAAAATGGTAATTTGACAGAAAAAAAACTCTACACTGTCATGCAGCAAACAGTGATAGTGCTGTGCAAATCTGCATTGTATGTACAATAAGCTAGCTAGCAAACTCAATCAAAATGTCACTCTCTGAAAAGCAGGTTAAGCTATGACTACACATGAGCATGGCCCAACTGATACAGTAGCAGAAGGAAGCTACATCAGCCAGTCTAAAAATCTGCTATCCTTTTCAGCACTATATGAATTGGTATATATCTGTCTGATTTTGAGCTCAATCCATTGCTCACATGTGACAAGATGTGAGATATTGTACAATAGTCGAACGGTGCCAAATAAGTAGATGCATGTCTTCCCCCAAAGGATGGATCATTCTAATGTCACATACTTGAACATTTTATGTGCATAGTGTTACAACCCTTCATATGAAAAATATTTTTTTTGTGATAAATTATTGGTAGATATGATAAAAAATAAATAGTTTATCTCAAAACTGCACTATTTAACATGTAAGAATGTAGGATCTCTGGTTTTAAAAAAGGGATGCAAAATGAAAAACTGGGCAGTGGAAATCAGTAAATGCAGCATCATAGTGCCTTCATAAGGCTGCCATAGGAACGGCATAGGGCTGCCATAGGAACGGCATATGGCTGCCATATGAATGGCATAAGGCCTGCTACAGTATACCGTGACATGCAAGCCAAGTGGCATTATGAAGTGGTGAAACTTACAATCAGATTTAAATGTCGTACAGTTCTTGCTTTGTAACAGTGTTGTCACTTTGCTTAACCATAGTGACATATCATGACAGGTTTTATGTCATAATTTTATATCACTATGATTTATGTCATGATCATGCTATAGAGGCATTATATCAAGTATTCTTTTTTGTTAGCCTGGGAATCCAAACTGAAGCTTGGGAATCCAAATGGAAGAGCTCTGTTTTCCCAGGCTAATAATTTGCATGACATAACAGACATCTCAACAGATGTCGGTAACAGTCATCATCATAAACTGACATAGATTGTTATAGCTTGTTACTGGGTTTAATATGCTCTCTTAAGCATGCTATTAATTGATTGCTGCAATTGAGACCAATAATTTGGCCACATTTATCATCTAATGGCATGAGACTGTAACCAATGAGAGACTGATATGCACACTCATTTTACTCCATAGAATTACTTTAGTAAATAGTTTTAACCAAAATGTATATAAAATGTATATTAAATATCGTCTAATTTTGACAGATTTTGATCTGGTTGATCACTAGAACTGATGTGTGAAATCAGATTTGGGCCGATTTCATGTCCAAATCATCTTAAAGTTACTTCATTAAGCTACACAATCAATTTGACACCTTGGGATGATTTGGACAAGAAACCCGAGCAGGCATCTCATTAGTATTCAAAATATATGTTTTTAAGATGTTTAATGATGAAAACAAAAGTCGAATCAAACAGCAAACATGAAGGTGATGCCATTGCCAGGAAAAATAAATCCATGTTATCTTACACTATACAGCATGTTTACCTTTTTACAGCTATTTACAAAATGGAACAATTCAAAATATTTTTCGGACAAAGATGAAGGGCTGGTTTCTCAGACACAGATTAAGCCTTGTTCTGGATTTAAAAACACTTTCAACTTTCGGATGGGTTGGCCCTGACTTTGGCCCCCCTGGCCCTGGCTGCCTTGTCCACTGGGGGCCCTGGGGGGAACCTTTCCATTGAGCGTGCTTTTTTGTCCAGGACTAGGCTTCTGTGTCTGGGGAACCAGCCCAAAAAGCATACCAAACCGAAAACGAAATATGATTGCAACATGAGCTCTTGTGTACATTAGGCAATGAGTCCCTCTATATTTGCTTATCGGTGTGTTGATCATGGGTGGTGTAACAACCCTCTCCATTTGCCTGACCTGGGGAGCTCTTCTGTCTGAATTCTTCATCCTGCATCTCAATCAGCACTTTAGCACAGCGTCAAACAGAGAAACGAAAGGGAATCGATGAGGATTGCATATTGCCAATCACGCATCAAATGCATATTTTCTGTCAAGGTACAGAGAAAACACCATCAAGAGCAACAACTGCATCAGTACAGACACACTACACAGACAGGATATGTTTAACATAAATACCTCATGTAGCTCAAACATATGCTGTCATGCTGTTAAGTTCATGGTAAATATCTACGATTAATTAGGAGTATCACTTTAACACCTAAATACTATTTAGAGGTGGTCACTATACCAATACTATATATTGAGTGTACAAAACATTAAGAACACCTGCTCTTTCCATGACATAGACTGACCAGGTGAATCCAGGTGAAAGCTATGATTTATGTCACATGTTAAATCCACTTCAATCAGTGTAGATGAAGGGGATGAGACAGGTTTAAGACCGATTTTTAAGCCTTTAGATAATTGAGACATGGATTGTGTGTGTGTGCCATTTAGAAGGTGAATGGGTAAGATAAAATATTTAAGTGCCTTTGAACGCGGTATGGGTTGTAGTTGCCAGGTGCACCGGTTTGAGTGTGTCAAGAACTGCAACGTTGCTGGGTCTTTCATCTATCCAACTTAACACAACTGTGGGAAGCATTGGAGTCAACATGGGCCTGCGTCCCTGTGGATGCTTTCGACACCTTGTAGAGTCCATGCCCCGACAAATTGAGGCTGTTCTGAGGGCGCAACTCAATATTAGTACGGTGTTTCTAATGTTTTGTACACTTATACTGCAAATAGGATCGTTATAAGACATGTTATGAACTCATGAGTTCGACATGAAACTGTTTTATAGAGCTATATCGAGGAAAGTGGTTATAGCGCTGTCTTTATCAGTTCAGATGTTTGTTATAACTTGCCATAGAGTCATGGAGCTAACGAAACCCTTATGTTAGCATCAAGTAGCATTATCACAACTGCTGTAACTGTGATGTCCCCTAACTTTATATATATCAACTACATCAGCAGACAATAATCACCACACTGTGCCTTTCTCTAATTGTACTCTCCGAAGTTGGTTTCAAATGAACCAAACAGCAAGGAAACGTAGATTCTACAGACAATAGAGAGCAAAGTATCACACCTGGAAAAAAGAGACACAATAGATACAGTACATAATACAGCAGTAATATTCGTACCATCTGAACACTCACATCACAACAAACCCATTTCCAAGATGGCCGGCTCGGATGACAATAAAACACTAAAGCAATGAAGAACAACACATCATTCAAAAGCTAGACTGAACTCAACATATCAAGTACCTCAGAAACACATTGTGTAAAGACCGTAAGATACTCCTACCTTCTGAATTTTGGCGCGAGGCAGCTCCCTTGATGCGGAAGGCCTGACGCGCCCGGCTGCGCTCTCCGAAGCTCCAGCTCTTGGGCACTTTGCTAGGGCTGTCTTCGTTGCTGTTGTCCCCACTAGGGGACCGGCGGATGGGTTGGCCCTGACCTTGGCCCCCCTGGCCCTGGCTGCCTTGTCCACTGGGGCCCTGGGGGGAACCTTTCCCTTTGGTCCCCGAACTCCGGGGACTGGAGAACACACGCTCCTTCAGGCTGACCTTCTGACTGGAAGGGGTCAGAGGGTCAAGAAATGTTGAAAGGAGTTATGTCCTATGATTACAACTTGAGCAGTACGAGTGTGTTTTTCTGTGTAATCATGCAAATCCTCATTTATCTAATTTACCTATATACAGTTATGGTAAGCAGATACTATTGATGTCACAATTGTAAGTGGTTAACTACTTGTTTACGATGTTTTGGTATTGCATCCAAATGAATATTGTCAGTGGAGTATCATCACTAGGCAGTAAATAATAACAACATTTTTCACTAACACTCCTCATTTTATTGAGCTTGTCTAAAACACTAACACAAACACACAATCCTGTCTTTTTCTCATTCATGAGCTGAACATATCTGTGGAC